>NW_020799108.1:3936648-3940111 GCF_003259725.1 Athene cunicularia
GGGATGAAGCAGGGCCTCATACAGACCTTCAAAAAAAAAATCAAGTAAAAACATAAATACATATTTTCTTACAAAAATGAGATTTACAAAATATACATACTGCACTTGTCTTACACGTTTGTTTTTTTCTTTTTTCTTCCACGTGCACATTATAGAATACAAAAACCCAAGCCCTGCAAGTCTGAAATCAGATTTACTGAAGGATTTGGCTGATGGGCCCATTCCTCATGCCCAGACTACTGGTATGCCCTCAGACAGCAGCAGTCTGCCCCCTCACCCTGAACAGGTTTTTTTCTTTTTAACTTTTATTCCAGACACTTTTCCCCCCAAAAAAATGAAGAGCAGCTATAGGGTGGAGACTTGCTAAAAATCCAGAATTTCCTATTTTGTCCTTAGGCAAGAATATACACACACACATATACTTATAAAAACAACCCTTCAGTGAATATAAAGGTAAAGTAGTATGCAAAAAAATAAAATATGAACAAGTCAACATAAAAATTTCAGAATAGAAAAATCTGTCACATTTCAAAATGAAAACAATGCATTTGATAGTTAATTTTTGAACATCTTTCCTTCCAAAACGCGATTACTGGAAACTTAACCAGCTGTATTTTAGCTGAAATGAGAAGGCTCCCCACTTGCAGTAACTGCTTGCTTCTAAACCCCAGCCCCAATCCCCCAGCCCCCTTCTGCACCACTGAGTCATTGCCATGCAGTTCAGGGAACCTGAGGAGCAGGCCTCCTGAGCCAAAAGGACTTCTCCTGTCCCCAGAAGCCGTCTGTGTATTGCCTTTACTTTCAGCGAGCTCACGGCAAAGCAGGAGAGGAAGCAGGTTTATGGGAAGAAAAGAATCGTATCTTTACATTACATATTTTAACGGCTCTTGTTTTGGGAGGTGCTCTCGATTACGCTCTTCTTGCCCTCTAAGTCTTGCGTTTCATTCAGCTTAGAAAAGCGACCCATACTGAACGGTAGGAAAACATCCTGCCTCCCTTTTTTTCATAAAAGGAATGTTTATTTCTGCGAGCTCCTCACATCCAAGGGTGAACCTCAACGACTTCTTTTTGTTAGTTTGCCCATAAAAACCGATCCCATGCTTATGCCTTTCTACACAGAAAACACTTTTGTTTCCCTCTTTGTCTCCTAGAACAAAGGCAAGGGGGAAAAGCCTTCTGCTGAAAAGCAACAAGTCATTTCTTTTCAGGGTGTGGAATAGCAACCCCCTCCTTCCCCACAGCAGCAAGAACAACAGACCGAGGGCCGAATTTTCACTTTAAAACAATTACAACAGGTATCGCGGAGGTAAAAAGGAACCCGTGAGTTGACAGACCAAAGGCACCTCACCAGCACACGGTCTGGGCTGTAGCTGGCGGTGCAGTACTCACGTGATTGCTCCGCCGGGCTGGAAGGAGCAGGCAGTAATCTCAGGCTCAGGATTTACCCGGCCTGCGTTGCAGTTTGACCCCAGCAATTTGGAGAGGGTTTGGCTACTTCTCGGCAGGGGCAGCTCAACAGATCTGGCTTCCCCTCCCTCTCACCCAAAGCAAGGCAGAATGGTTTTAGTTGGATTAGTTTTTTTTTTTCCAGCACAGGGGCAGCAGGAAAGAGAAAGGGACTTCTTGCAGGTGAAGGACTCCCCCAACCCACCAGTGGCCTCTTTATCTGTGCTCTTCCACTTAGCTGGGCATAAGCACTACTAGACAGTCCATCTGATTCTTTACGCAAAGATTATGGGGTTTTTCCAACCCCCTGGGAGGAAGAAAAAGTTTGGAAAAGCCTCCCTCCCTCTTCGGGGAGCCATTGCCATCCTCTTCTGCCGAGTATCCCTCTCCTCTGCACGTGTGCATGCGTGCGTGTATGTGTGTGTGTGTGTGTGTGTGCCAGAGGGGACGGGGGTCTCATACTGCCGTCTCGCCTTTGCTGCCGGTGCTGAGTCTGTGGTAGAAGCGTCGCCAGGACTGAAGGGTTTTGCCAGACCAGATCCAGAAGCCAGTCGTGATCCCAACAATCATGGTCATGAGGTACTTGATCATGAAGACAGTGAAGTCTGGGCTCATAGGGGCGAAGTGGCTGGGACAGGGCACAGCGTAAGTTTTGCAGGTCTGGAGGAGCCACGTCTTCTCCCAGGTGCCACGGAAGGCCTGCTCATAGAAGTAACATGCCAGGACAATGGTGGCAGGCACTGTGTAGAGGACGCTGAAGACACCGATGCGCACCATCAGCTTCTCTAGTTTCTCCGTCTTGGTGCCGTCGTGCTTCATGATGGTGCGGATGCGAAACAAAGACACGAAGCCAGCAAGCAAGAACGAAGTGCCAATGAAGAGGTACACAAACAAGGGCGCCAGCACAAATCCCCGCAGCGAGTCTACACTATAGATACCTACGTAGCACACGCCACTGAGTACGTCCCCGTCCACCTGCCCCATGGCCAAGATGGTGATGGTTTTGACAGCGGGCACAGCCCAGGCGGCCAGGTGGAAGTACTGGGAGTTGGCCTCGATAGCCTCGTGGCCCCACTTCATGCCGGCAGCCAGAAACCAGGTGAGGGACAGGATGACCCACCAGATGGAGCTGGCCATGCCGAAGAAGTAGAGGATCATGAAGAGGATGGTGCAGCCTTCCTTCTTGGTGCCTTGGGCCACAGTGCGGTAGCCGTCCTCAGAGAAGCGCTCCAAACACACCACCCGCTCCTCCAGCAAGAAACCTGCCGCGTAGGCCACCGCCACCATGAAGTAGCAGCCTGAGAGGAAGATGATGGGCCGCTCCGGGTAGCTGAAACGGCGCATGTCCACCAGATAGGTGAGCACAGTGAAGAGGGTGGAGGCGCAGCAGAGCACAGACCACACGCCCACCCACAGTCGGGCAAATCGCACCTCTGCCTCCTTGAAGTACATGAGCCCGTTGGGCCGGGCGGGCTCGCAGGGGGCCCCGCAGTCCCGCTCCCCCAGGAACCGGTAGCCCAAGTAAGGGGGCACTTTGAGCTGCCGCGGGCAAGAGAAGGAGAAGCCGGAGGGGGGCTGCGGCGGGGTGAGGAAGTCGGGGAGGTAACCAGCCGTGGGGTGGGCCGTGGCCCCCCGGCCTGCCGCACCGCCAGGCCCCGGCGGGGCGTCCGACGTGTTTTGCCCCACGCAGATCTCGCCCGCGCCGTGGACCGGGAAGTTCTCGCAACGGAGCCGCTCTGGCCACTGGAAGCCGAACTTGTTCATGAGGGCCTCGCAGCCCTGGCGGGCCCGCTCGCAGAGGGAGCGGCAGGGCGGGATGGCCTGCTCCAGCACGGTGCACACCGGCGCGTACATGGAGCAGAGGAAGAACTTGAGCTCGGCCGAGCACTGCACCTTGACCAGCGGGTAGAACTGGTGCACCTCCAGCCCCGCGTCCTCCTGGTTGGTGTGGCCCAGCAGGTTGGGCAGGATGGTCTGGTTGTAGGCGATATCCGTGCAGAGCGGGATGGAGATGGGC
>NW_020799108.1:3940161-3995485 GCF_003259725.1 Athene cunicularia
ACAGGGGGGGGGTAAGCAGCGCCCGGATATATTTGCAGAATAAGATGATTGCGCTGTCGGGATGTTCGTGTCTGCGCCATCGCCTCCCCCAGCGTGGGGGGCTTGATTTGTTATCGCAGCATGACCGTTTCTTTTTGCTGGCAGAATAAACGCTTTATTCATGCAGATCTAAGCTCTAGCTGGGGGAAGGCAGCTTTTTTTGAAACGTCCAGTGTTACCTAAGCGGAGAGGAGAAATTTAAATCCCCATCTGCACTGCCGCAACCCTTTCAGAGTCTCGAAAAGGCTGAAAAAAGCAGCAGTTCCTCTGGAAGTGCCCAGCCTGTCTGGAGGAGAGAAAATGGCATAGGTGGGGGAGGGCTGTTACCGGCCTGCCAGGCAACGCTGAGCGGATCTAGAGCTACACCAACCTCCATTTGCTACGGGCAGAAGCGTGGGGTTTGCAGCATAGCTGTGCTGTGTTTTGAGGTGCACCACCAAAACACGGGTTGCTGGAACCATCCAGCCTCTGGAACATGCAGGCAGAGTGTATCCTCGGCAGGCACAGAAGGGGTGTGCTCCAAAAAAGCCCTGCAGCAGCGCCTGCGTTTCCTTCTCACTGGCCGGAGGCTCGGGCCGAGTATTATTCAACCTACCCCATTGAGGATGGAGGTCCCCTGAACTGTACTATTCAAATTCTTACTTTTTTTGCTCTGGATTATGCTCCTGTTAGCGACTATGCAAATACATGATCTGTACAGTCCTCCAGGGCAGTTCGAGAGAGCAGGGTTTGTCTCAGGGTACTCCAAACAGCAATTGTTGGACAAATGTTTCCCATATCCTCTCCTGCTAGTGAGCAATGTGTCCTCATGCCAGCAAGACCACGGAACTGCAGCTTTTGTTACATTTGTTAAGAGAACTTGACAGTTATAAACAGTCTTACTAAAATAAATTTACTCCTCTAAAAGTGGATGTGTTTTTAAAAATATGTGTTCTCCAGAATATGTACAGGCAGAACTAGCTACTCATGGCTGCAACAGTTTCTTCTCGATAATAAGTCTTTTCTTTATTCTCTGTTATAGCTGAGAGTGCCTTAAGAGAAACTTCAGTTTTTCAGTTTGTTTAGGCTTGTTATCCTAATTCCTTACTTTTCTGTACCTAGTGACTAAGCAGGTTTTTGTGATACTCTTTACCTAAATAACCTCCCGTGGTACAAACTTACATGAACTTGTCTACTCTATTGTTTGTTCTTTGGCTGTTAATAACCTTCAAAAAGGTTATTTTTTCCAGTTGTTTCTTTTTTTTTCCGTCCTATCTTTCTGTAACACTCCATGAGCCGTTGAGTCACTTATCTGTAATAATCACCTTAAAGCCTCTATTTTTCACTTCTGCTTATATGACTGACTTCATCTGCAAAGCATTTTGTGATAATCGCTATGAAAAACACTGGATGAAAGGAGATGTTTCACTGACAGGCAATGACAATGCAGAGAAAGTAAACCAACTGCAAACTTTCGGCTCCATGCATCACTTGTGATTTCTGTACATAAAGAGACAAGTTCAGAGCTAGTAATGCAGGAAACGATCTTTCAGCAATAGGGAGACAGTGACAGAAACTATTTGGAGTAAGGAATGTCAAATCAAGTGGCAAGACTTTAACTGGGTATTTATTTACAAGACAAGGCAGATGGCATCAGTGGTCCCCCCTGATTTCTACAGGTCCCATTTGTTACAGTCATTCATCCAAACCATGGTACAAATGTAAAGATGACTGGGAACTCTGGTACGTGCTATAAAAGCTGTGTGACTCCATTACACTTGTAATGAACCGAACATAGAATCAGAGTGAAGCAAAAGGGGAAAAAAAGATAAATGGAAGGTTAGGCAGAAAGGAAGAAGGAAGGAAAGCTCTATCCTATATTATTTCTTAGAGAAATAAGAAGAAATTAAATTTACCACATGGAATGATGCTGCTAGGGCATCCCAGATGGCAGGAATGTGCAACAGGGTTTGTTGAAATGGAGGAAGAAAGTCTCTTGGGCATGTTAAATTCCAAGGGTTTTTTTCCTATTTAGACCCACTGGGAGATTGGACATAATCACTGAGAGAGGCAGTGGCAGTCTCAAAACAACAGAATGTGGCCTAAGAAAATCCTGGGCTCCTAAGTCAGTCTAGGACATCCTGACAGCTTTCAGGGGACTATTGAAAAAAACAATCCACCCCAAACCACTAAGCAGCAGCAAAATCCAGGATTCTGGATTGCAGGTTATCCAAAATATCCGGAGCCTCTGTAAGCAGCATCAGCCATGTTTCAGAAGGCAGCAAACTTGTGCTCATCTCCTGCTTTTACCTCAATCTAAATTCACGAGTGTTAGCCTGCAAAATTACTTAAATTTCCTCACAACAGGAGGGATTCTCATCAGCACATAAGTACAGGCAGCCACCGTCAGCCAGGTTATCAGCCACCCAGAACAAATGTGCCGTACAAGACTTTGCAGCATCTGAGAAATTGTCTATTGCAACCACATAGCAGTTCAAAAGGTTTTCTCTAGAAATCTCCTAACTGCTAGTGTTCTGAGTATGCTGCATGGTCTGTCAGCAATATACCTTCACAAAGTCCTGGCAAGTCTAAGATACCAGAATAAATTTACAGTCTCAGGTACTAACTCCGGAGCTGTCTGACTAGACTATGATGCACAGGGAAGAAATGTTAGGAACAAACAATTATTTCTCTTTTAACAAATTTAAAAATAAATCCAGTTCAACTTCCCAGCTAAGTCAGAGTGAGGAGCAGCATCCCTACATGATGTCTTTTCCTGCTGTTTTAAAGCCTCCTCAAATGGTTCCAGTATCATTTTCCTTGTTTCCTATCCCATCTGATAGAAAACTCTTCCCATGGGGGGAGGGAAGTCAAAACAAAACACCCCCTCCCCACCCCACCACTTATTTTGGGTGCCTGAGGGTGAACATTTTCAGATTACTTGTTACAAGGCTTCCAGTCCTCCTTGCCCTCAGAAGAACAAAGGCCATGACTTCCCCCTTCTCCTATCCGCTCACAGAATCTTTCTGGGCCTCACTGGCTGTCCTGCTAACCTACACTGCCAACGTCCTGGTGCAAATGCCAGAATTGTGAGGTTTGTCCCAGTTACATTTAGTAAATAACTTCCATGACACTTTTAACCTCAACATTTTGAAGCATACTTACATATAGTCTTGCATGATCAGGCAGGCTATTGAGCTAAGAACATCAAAATTTGCACTCCCTAAAGCTTAGTGGGGGAGTGCCAGGAGCCTGGGGGGGAAATGATGCATTTGCCTATTTTACATGGTGATTTGCATAATTATAAATAAAATAAGTTCACAGTATTATATCTGCTTGCATTTCTATCAGTCTGATAGATTACTCTAAATTGCATCTTGTCTGAGCTCACCAAAGAAATCCAGCCTTTCTGTAATGAGGTAGGAGAGCCTGGTATTTCACAGGCAGGGAGTGGGGAAGGCAAGGCTCTGCCCCCCACCATGGAGCCTTAATTTGAAATTAGATTGAAGACATAAGAAACTGATTGAAAAGAGCATATGGGGAGGGCACAGGTGACAAAAGGAAGGGGATACTGCTGGAGGGAATGTGGTTTCCCACAGTGAGAGAGGTAAAAGCTAGTTGCATCATGGATTTGTAAGATAATTATTAGCTTATGAAGTAGTATCCCAAAGGATACAGGGAAGCAGCACTGCCTTCCACATTTATGATCAAATTGGGGAAAACGTTAGGAAAGGTTCACAAAGATGGGCTATCAGGCTGATGATTGCTTTCATCTCCCAGATCCATGAATAAAAAAACAAAAACTGAAGTTGATCTGCTTATCCCCACTCTGCAGTTCAATGAGAACACCAGTTACATTTTAACCCTTGCATGACATTTGGAATTCCTCTGTTTCTTTAAAGTTAATTTAATCTGCTTTCTCACAATTTTAGGGTTGCTCAGGTCCTTTGGAATAAATGCAGGCAATCCTCCCTCTTTCACTTTCTTAAACTAGATGCTTTTTTTAACAAGAAAAATTCTCTGCTGGCAGTATTATTAGCCAGGCGTCATCATTCTGTCTGGGTGCAGTAATATCGCAGCATGAAGAAGGGGAGCTTCCAGAGGCAGTGGGAAAAGATGACATTTGTGTCTGTGGTCCTCTTTCCATCAGTGGGGAAGATCCTGCCCTGAGAATCTGGATTTAGTATAGGCACATGCAAACTTACTTTCTGATCCTTTAAATCTTAAAAGGTGCTTCTGTCCTGGCAAGGTGCTTGGATGCTTCCCAGACTGCTGTGGCTTATTTTGGCTCATTCCACGTACCCTGGGATATGTGACTTATCAGCCTAGGCAGCATGGCGAGCAGAACTGCTTGGGATGGAGCTGTCCCAGGATCCCTGGGCCAGCCACCTTCTCTCGGATGCTGCAGGAGTCCCAGTCTCATGGGTGCTCCAGTTTATCCTGAGCTCCTTCCAGTGCCTGTGAAAATGGCTGACAGGTCTGCAAAGGTCTCTAGCAGAGTTACTCCTTGCTTCATAACCCTAAAAGTATTACAGATCCAAACAAAAATAAATACACCCTTCCCTGCTTGCTCTCATGACCATGGAACGTTTTTCAGGAATTTGGCTAGTGTCTTTTTGTGGATCACACTCCCCATCCTAGAGCTATATTCCTCTAGACCTCTCTTCCACACCATTGATCCGTGATCTAGTCTGGATTATCTGACAGACATCCCTTTTGCTCCAAAACCCAGTGATTTTGTTCCTTCTGTGTGTCTTCCCCTCCAGTTTCTGAAGCCAAAGACAAGTGCTAACACCTGATCTCTAGGTCCTTCCAGAAAGAACTACACAATTACAAAGCCCAGCTGTCTGCAGAAAAGCTAGAGAAAACTAGTTCTCCTCCCTTCAGCCAGCTGTGCCATTCGTGTAGCTGCCATTAAGGTGACTTCAATCTCTTATCTGAGAGTATTTTTGCATGCAACTCTAGCAAAGTAAGGCTGACTGAGGTATGTAGCAATTTAATGAAGACCAGCCAAGTTTCTTAAGTTTCTATATGAATTTCCCATCTCATTGCGGATGGTGACACGATATTGGTGAACACTGAATTACATTTTGCTTTGGTGTAGACGTAGTGGGTGGTTGCTCTGATCTCTCTCCTGTTGATACCTTTGATTGTGAGGGATGCAATGGTCCAATGCATTGTGCTGTGTCTTTTGACATTTATGCCCAACCTTGGTTTAATTTTGTCTTTCTACAGACTCATCTATTTGAGATTGTATCTTAAATCCTCTTTAATGCACAGACTGAAGGCTTGCACTTGTCCTGTTTGAGTTGGTGGGTAAGATTTCACTTGTTTCAGTGGAAAAAGAGCAGGATACCCATCAAAGCCTCAAACTATGTTTATGTAGGAAGAAGAACCGGATTTAGCCCAAAATAAGAGACGGGAAAGACCCATTATATCATTTAGCCCCTGTTATTATATATGCTAGTGGTATAATTAGTCTAATTTTAAATGCCTTGAATAATGGGACTATTGCCGTGTCTCTTGGGACATGCTTCTGCCATCTAACAATCATATTGGCAGAAAGCCACTGCCTGATGTTCAAACAAATGGTTTATCTTTGCTTGATTAAGACTCACTAAAGATGAGTGCAGCCTCCAGAAATATGTTGTTTCCAAAGCTTAGAAAACAAGGAAAGAAGAGCTGTTATTCAATACAGAATCTGCCAGATGTCTAAAGAGGCTAAGGAATTCCTAAGCCTCTGTTTACCAAATCCTCTCTCCTCCTCCCATGAATGCTTAAATTACCAATCACTGCTACCATCCCGTGTTTAGGGTGAAATTTCCTTAACCAGCTCCGCTTCCCAAATTGGATTGTAAAGAGAAACAAACATTTTAATTGCTTTTATTTTCTCTCTTCCCGATGGGCTTGTACACATTAACCCTCGTCCTCCACAATTACAATTAAACTCTTAAACAGAATTGTTTCTTCCTTTGGTCCCAATCATGCCCTGGAGAGCCACGTGCCAAGGTGGTTCCTTGCTTGGAGGCCACCTGAAGGTTTGCTGTGTGGGGCTACTGCCTGCTGCACCCCCTGCAAGCCCTGGAGATGGGTGATGCTGTTGTATGGAGAGCTTCCCTCTGCACGACAGCATCCAGGCAGTGGTGATCTAAAGTGAATTTCAGTGAAGCAGTGCCGTTAAGGAAAAGGGCAGAGGGCGAATGCCAGTGCCTACAGACAGCTCCTCTGAGAAACTGGGGCCATGAGGACCAGCATCACACGCTTTCCTTTACCTTATTTTAACCAGTCATTTCTAAACTATGATTTCTACCTCAGTGTCGGCCTGCATTAGCTGGACTCTCTGGGAGCTGGGACCAATGGTACTCTTGAAGGCCACTGGAGATATTAGGCTGATTTCCTTCTGTAGAGGGAGGGGAACCAGAAAGCAGCACTTCAAATAAGCTCCCTCCTCGTGGAGTCTCTGAAGGGAATGAGGGCCCATTTTCTTAATTACATGTTCATTAGTATGTTTAGTGCTCTCCTCCCTCTCTTCCCCCAGCCCTGCCACCTGGGAGTTCCTACTATGTTACTGGAAAGCCACAGAGGTTTATTTAAATACCACATAGTCAGATCGGAATGAAAAGCTATGAAGCTTCCCCTCTTTAATACTTTTTGAAATTATTTATGGGCTATGCTTCTTGCCTATGTAGAAGGTGCCTTCTGAGATTCCTGCAAGTCAATGCAGAAATAGCTGTTTGAATTGAGCAATAATTAGAAGCATATGGAGCAAAGCAAAGCATCAGAGAAATCCCATTCTGCTAAAGAAACACTGCTGTCTGAAATAATTTCCGCTGCGTGTAACATTTTCTCATATGGGCTAAAAAGAAATAACATCATATGTCTGGTTTGCACCTACCAAAGCTGGGAAATTCAAAGTAACGTCTGTAATTCTGCTCTGAATTCAGCCTAATTCCGCATGGCGTTTGCAGGGCCTGGACCACGGTTACAATATCTTTTCTTTGCTAGACCTCAGAACAATGGAGATTCAACTTCTTTTTGTGAATGTGTGTATATTTGTATTTAATTTTTTTTTTCTCAAGCTTTGTGTTTTGGTTTGTTGTTTGGTTTGGGTTTTTTTTTTAAGGATTTAAAATGCTGAGGAATTGTTTGTGACTTAAGACCTGGTTAGGATCTTTTGTGATCCACAGGCTCAGTCTGGGGAAGGTACTCAGAGCTCTCAAATCCTAATTTGCTGCCAAATTCTTATGTGCTTGATGTGGTAGATTGTTTCACTCTTGACTTCTAAAAATAGCAGGTCCTGCTCTTGTTGCTCCCACACATCATACCTTTGAGTTTAGAGATAACTGAAAACTCTGAGCACCTCAAGGGGAGATGTACAGCACCCAAGCTCAAATTTTAACTCTATTTCTCATTTGCTTTGCTCGCACAATTGCAACTGGACACAGTTTACTCTGGGGCTTTTGTTGAACCATGTTGTTGGGGTGAGATGATTTTCTTTTGATGATTACAACCTATTTTCCTGATAGCTAGCCATAAAGTCATATTCTGGTCAGCTGCTATGCAAGTACAGTAAAGCCGTGGTTTTAGTGATGAACTTGCTCATATTTATGATGCATTTTTCTGTAGGCAGGGATCCATACTACAATGTAATGGACTAGCCACTAGCCATCTTAAAAAGCAACAGTGTTTTAAGATTAAAAAGATACAAAATATCTCTGAAAATTTAAATATTGTAAGACTCTAAAGTGGTCAAAGCTTGTGCTACTCAAGGTTGTTTATGAACAGGTTTGAGGTTTTCACCTGGAGCAGAAGTTGCTCCTAGAAAAAAAAAAATCCCATTTTTAAGGAAATCATAAACATTGGCAGGTTATTCTTCTTTCTGATGTGAGCGAGCAGGCATGTGCTAGGCTTGGCAAGGCCTTGGTGTGCGCCTGCCCCGCAGTGCTGTTTCTGACCGTGCTCAGGGCAGTTGTGCAAGTCGGGCAGGGGCTGGTCTTGCCGGTGCGGCGAGGAGCAAGCGTCACAGCAAGACCTGCGGTGTAGGAAGTGATGCTGGGAACACAATATCTGGCATTCCTCTGGTTGACCCTGCCTCCCAGCCCCATGCTGCTGTAGGTGCAGGGTTTTGCCTGGGGTGTGAAAACTGAAATTCCAGCTGCTGATACCTATTACAGTGCGATGGCAGAAGCAGAGATGTTAATGCAGTCTTTGCCAAACTCCTACTGGTTTGTTTTCGTAAAGGCTGTTGCGGGTGGTGGGGGATAATGTAAGAAAATGAGATCTAATATTGAAACAATGGCTTTCTGGGCAAAGCAAACAAATCCTCCAGTAACATCTCAGAAGCTGCCCCACGTGGTGCATTGGTGATGGTAGAGGACTGCTAATCCTGGAAACTGTGTATGGACATTGATACCATTTTTTTAAGATCTGTGAGGTGCTTTACATTGGTTTTACCTGAATTTGAATGAGAACCCCGTCTCTGGGTGAAGCATTATGCCAGTGGCTCCTGGTTAGGAAGGCAATAGGCTTCTGAAATGTGGTGGTGTTATTATCATTGTTATTATCCAAGTGCAGTGTGATCCTCAGTGCTTTCCTAGACATAACAGTAAAGACATTTTCTGCCCAGAAAGATTTTATTCATGCAAATTTTCATTGTGATAGAGAAGGGTGTGGACTCATGAAACAGCCTGTGGAAGGTGGGACAGCTAAAGTGGTAACTGTCCCCAGCTGGTCCCCCTGCACTGTGCCAGGGATTGCTGCCTGCAGGGCAGCTCAGCTCAAAGCCATTCTAGGACTGCCATTGCATGGCCCACTGTGTTAGCACAGTTCAAATTTGGCACTGGCTTACTTCCCTTCTTTGGGCTGCAAACTGAGGTGGTTCCTGGAGCCATGTTACTTTTGGCCCAGAGATCCTTGCAGGAGAGAGTGGCAGGGCAGGGCGAGGAGGTGGGAGCTGCCGCAGCCATATGATTTTCATCTGTGTCTGTGACTCAATGCCCTCCCTGACCACAAGGGTCAGCTCTTTGTGAGTAAAGTCTATAGGCGTTGGTCCCTAGATATTATGCAGATACAGTGAGTTTGGTCTCTCCGAAGCAACCTGAGCAGCTGAGTAATAGCTATTCACCAGCTTCCAAATTTATTCAACAGTTTTCCAGAGAAGGGCTCTGTTTTCCAAGTATTTCTAAGGCAGCTGTGCTTCAAACATCGAAGATCTAAAAATTAGATTTGTTTCAAAAGCATATCTTAAAGCTGCTTCTTTTTTTTTTTTCTTTTTTTTTTTTTTTTTCCTAGCTGCAGCTGAAGCCAGGCATCCAAGAGCCAGCACGAGTGGTATTTTGCTACGTGAACTCCCTAGGGTCTGAGGGCTTGTTTCCGAACAGAGCCAGCTAAAAACATCCCAGAACTGGCATGAGGGTTGTATAAAACATTGTTATGCTGTTGTCCATCTTTGGAAGTATTGACTTGAAGGTACATACTTTTTCGCTACATTTTTATGAAAATCACCTTTTAAAATAATTGTTTATTGAAAACTTTTCCAAAAAAAATTCAATTTAATGGTAGTATTTGAAGTAATCACTTTTTCAAACATGATGAAAAAACTATGATTGGGATAGGAGCTCATGTGGAAGCATCATGGGTGAAACCCCAAAATGTACATCGTCCCAACATTTTTTTCTGAAAAATACTTGAAAAAAATCTGTACATGACAGTCTCGTCCTATTCATGAGCATATAGTTAAAAAAAAAAAAATCAGGTCAGTTTTTAATGCAAAAATGCCAACTGTTTATAAACAGAAACAAACCCAAAATTCGGGTAAACCCAAATTGTATAGCCTGAGACCAAGCACCCCCTTGACTGGAGGAGGAATTAGTGCCTTGCATAATCAACCCTGAGGAGCTCATTTTGTCATGCTCAAAGGGCCACAGTGGTGCAACAGTAGGGGTGGAGGGATCAGCAAGCACCAACAATGAATTCTCTTTATTTTTCCAATTTAAGGCCTGAGTAGAGGAAATGCAAAGCTCTTCTTTTTTGCTCCCTCCTTTTTTTTTTTTTTTTTTTTAGGGTAGATGAAAAGAGTGAGGCAGTAAAGGAGCCAGATTGACACCTGTATCTGTGACAGCTCAGGCAGGGGAAATAGTGGGAAAGGATCTGCTGGCAGCAATTTGAAACTGTCCCCCTTCCTGACTTGGAGGCTTTGACTGATGGTGCAGCCATATGGTCAAACATCTTGAAGCGCCAGCAAAGAGGCGCTGGTGCCAGTGCTGGGAAGGGGAACCAAGCCATTATTGGAAACCAGACCTCAGAAAGAAAGGAACCATTAATACAAAATTTTGCTTCATGCTTTGCTGTCCTCTATGTGCACAGGACTCAGCATGGGGGGGAAGGTGAGGCCTGGCCTGGCTGCTGGGGATGGCTGTGTCGAGCCATGGTTAAAAGGAAGGGCTTCTTCCTCAGCACCTAGTACGCAGCGTGGGCTTTTTCCAGGGCAGCATTTCCCTTTTTACACACGCTCTCACACTCTTCCTCTTTTCACGCGTACCCAAAATTTGGCTTTGTTATAAACTGCCACATTAGTTCTCCCTGCAAAAGAGCCATTGCAACACCAGGAGGACAGAGTTTGTTCAGCCCAGGCTGCAGCTGAGACCCGAGGAGAGCAGAGCTCCCCAACTGGGGCCCCTGGCAGCTCTGCCGCCCATTAATGTAAAGCAGCACCAGGGCCAGCAAGATAAGAGTTGTAATGACCACTGTGGATTCCCGCTTTCCCTTTTATTACTTGGTACATTACATTTGTTTCCAGCAGAGAAGAGTTTATGTGTGCGTGGCTGCGCTGGTTGTGTTGGACCGAGCTCCCTACACGGTTATGTGGATGGACTCCAGGGACAGAGCTGCACTTCCCCTTAATAAGCTCCTCGCACCACATTAAAGATAAAAGGGGAAGGGAAATATTTATATTCTGACAAAGCAGCTCTTCCCTTCAGGCTCTTGTTTTATTTATTAGGTTGCCCTGTCCCTCTTTTGCAGTTTTTTTCTCTCTGTTTCAGTGTCTGTGCTCTCTTTTTCTCCTTTATTCACTAATTTTGTCCCTGTGAGACAGTGACAGCAAAACTTAAGAATTGCTGCCCAAGACCTCAGATTCAAATTGTGTAATTCCCAGTTGATAACTACAACTATCCCCCATCTATGTTTTTAGCACAAAGTAGTGATTTATAGTGCTTAAACAATTGAATATATGACATCTGGTTTACTCCAATTGCTTTAGATGAAATTGTGGAAAAAGGGTGACTTGGGTTGTTGTTGTTTGGTTGGGTTTTTTATACATTGCAACACAGATGCTGAATATCCTCCCTTGTTTGTGTAGGCAATGGAAACCACTATCATTCTTGTCTGGAGAAGCCCTTACCGAGGCATGACACAGCTACACCGAGACCTTTCTAACCTCATTCATCAAACACTTCCTTTCCTCTGAGGCCTTATCCCAGGGGACCATTCATTTCCTTCAACTAATATGCCACACGAAAGGAATCTTGGGTAGATTCCTGTGTCTGGGTCTACCTCCGAATTTGTGTAACGGCTCAAGAAGACAGAGGAATGATATAAATACATGCAGTATGTGGTATTCTCATAAATTCTGCTTCTTTTGCTCCTTCTCACACATTGCAGAAAATAATGTACTGACTTATAATGTCAGGGGACACCAGTGTCCATGTTATAATTAATTTTAGAGCTATATCTTCTTGCTACAATCAAGTAGTTTACTGCTAAGAATGAAGCATGGAAATTAAAGAAAGTTGTTCCCCAGGATCTTCACCTCACTGACACTGTGTGTCTGCCTGTTGTCATAGAATTGCAAAATATCTGCAAAGCACAGCCTTTATGCCACCAGGTAAAGCAGCGTAAACTGCAAACTACGGAATGAACAAATCGCAGCTGGCTGATTTTTACCATTCACAGTCCCCCCCAAAAAGCGCCACAGCTCTGCTTCTAGCCTGATCAGGAAGGCAAAGGAATTTGTTAATTGATTTTTCTCCCTCCCATATCAATTAATTAAGCCCATCTAGGGAGATGTGTGCTCTTCTCTGGTAGTTAATTAATCCTTTTCCTTTATCTTCACAAATAACGGCAATAAAGCAATTAGCAGAGGATTTACAGGGTGTGGAGGAGTGAGAGATTCCTCTGGCCCCTCTGCCAGCTCAAGCTGTTCAGTGCTGCTGCAATTCAGGCTCTCTCTAAAGGGATTTGTGTCCCCCACCCTCTGCGGTGTGCCTGCTGAAAGCCCGGCCTCCTCAAGATGTGAAATCCCCAGCTTGCTTTCCCTTAAGGGAGAGTTAACAACTTCGGTGCCAGTCCTTGGCAAAGGCCTCTGCTGGGACAATGGCACCAGCCTTCAAAAACAACAGGCAGTGGTTGCCTGTGGCACTACTGTCCCCACAGCCCCTGAACTGAGGGCTCCCAGGGAGGGTGCAGCAGGGCAGGGTGTGCTGAGCCATCCCAGCGCCTCAGTCCTGCTAGAATTGCTGCCTCCATCCCCTCTCCTGGCCCTGTCCTCCCATCCACAGGCTCTGCCTCCCCAAAGGCCCTCCGTGAGCAGCTCAGCTTTCTTAGACAGTAGAAAAGGAACATACCTATGCTGTAAACTCTGCAGGAGAGAAACTACAGGAGGAGGGAGTTGCCCCCTCTGCTCTGGGACAGTGAGGTGTTGAATGGGTTTTGCCATTCTCCCCAGATGTTATGGCTCACCTGAACAGCTGTTTCCAAACTCCCTGACATGGCTGTCCTGATGGTGGATGCCTTTTGTGGAAAACACTACAGCTGCACAGTGGGGGATGCGCTGTCAGAGGGAGCAGCATCTCTGTATGAGATATTCACACCCTGAAAAGGCAAAGTCCCTGTGCTCAGCTGCTTGTTAGCTTTTGTCATCATCTCTGCTGGGTGGTTCCCTTACTCTTGGAGTGTGCAGGTAATCCGGGCACTTTATCCATGGCAGCAGCAAAGACCATGTAGATTTCAGCCAAGGACAAGGGCATTAATAACAATTTATATTTTTAAATGTTCACATGTCGGGTTGTTAAGCTAAGGCAAGGCTCAAGGATTTCAAGTATTTTTTAGTCAAGCTTGGGAACCCAGAGTTCCATGTATGAGTGCAGTGTGACCTGCTTCTTGCCCACCTCTGTGCAAGACTTGGCCTGGAGGGTGTGAAAGTTGGCCCCACAACAGGGAGCACAGCACCCTTGACTGGTTTTGAACATTTAATGGTTCCAAATCATCGTTTCTTATTTTTGCCTTTAAATGTTACTATCAGTGAGTAAGTTTGTTGATAATGTCCCATTTAAGAGAAGCTTTACAGAGCATTCTCTTTGCCTGCTGCTTAAGGCAGTTACCAGCACATAAGAGTAAGCAGCAGGTCCTGAAGCGCTGCAGCAAGAACCATCCACATGCTCAACCTCCTCCTTTCTGCCCACAGCTCCCCCTCTGCCTTCTCAGCAGTGGTGTGTTGCTGGAAGGCCCATCTCCACCCTCCTCCTTCTGGAGGCACAAAGAGCTGGAGATGAAAATCTCCCTCTTCTGTGCTCCTAGCTATGAAAAGTGCCCTGGGAAGGGCAAGCAGATTCCAACAGCCCTGCGTAGAGTGGTCAGTGAAGTGGTCCTTTCTCCACTGGAGCCCTGAGGGAATGAGCACTCGGCTCTGAGTACACCCCCACCCCGTGTCTGTCAGCTCACAGGCTTTTAAGAATTATCAACAGTGGTAGCTCTGCAGCTGTACCATCAGCGGGCATCCCCTGGCAGGGTTTAGGCTAGATGCTGAAAAATGAAGCAACTGACTGCAAGAACCTAAAGAAGTTGTGTATGTAGAAATGTGTTCAGGCAGGAAAGTGTCCAGCCATCATTCAACCAAGGTGTTTTACCCCAGTGAAAAGGTGTGGCAGGGGTGACGCATGTTTGGTTGCCCCTCAGCCGCTTGTGACCATCCCAGCCAGCCTAGTTAGCTCTGTGCTGTTGTGTGTCCCACAGGCTTTGTGAGCTGCCCAAAATCCATGAAGGGAAGAGCTGGTGAGCTCTAGGAAGCATATTCTGCTCTGGGCTGCTTCATCAGACCAAATTCTTACCTCCCAACTCAGGCTCCATATGGATAATTTTTTGATATGATGTACATAATTTTAACTACACAGCCACTAAATATGTCTGGCTTGGGTCAATCCTTCTGTCACTGTGGGGAAGTGTCTTGGACTTTGTCTATCATGTTCGTTGCTTGCTTGCTCACCGCTGCCATGCCTATCTCTATTTTCAAATGTAAACTTGGTGTGCCACTATCAAGTGACAGTGAAGAGATGTGGATGTTCTGTGTGACAGCATGTATATAGTAGATGCATATTTGTCCTTAAGGCGAGATGCAATGTTTCATCCCAAGGGAAAGAAGAATAACCTTTAGTCTGTCTGGATATTACAATCTGTCCTTCCTCTTCTGTTTCCTGTGAGGTTAAAGAACTGCTGGTGATGATTAAAAGTACTGCAGTTTCTTCTCTCTCTAAATAGTTTTTTTGAGTTATTTCAGAAGCAAGAAAGAGGCTAGAAAGGTTTAGTTGCATTTTTCTTTTCACCGTGATGTCCACCAAAAAGCAGATTCTGTTGCATTTTACTGTCTAACAAAACTTAGTAACCTTTTCTTTCTGTTCATATACAGCAGCTGAACATCCCTTACCCCTCCCAAACAGATTTCCAGAAGGATGTTTTTTGCAGCCTTCATACCAGCAGCTCATTGGCATGGTGCCAGCATGGGATCTCTAAACTGGAGCTCCTAGCACTTCTGGGCCCATGTATATTAGCATTATAGCTGTTAGGAATCAAGTTCAGAAATTTATTCCTAATTACAGCAGAAATGGTGATCAGGGTTCATATCAGATCTTTTTCCTTGGCCTCCTTTTCTAGTCCAGAGCTGCCATACTTCTTTCTGCAGAACCATGGCAAAGATATTGTTGAGAAAAAATGTACCAGGGTGGTGCCAGAAGATCATCTGTGAATTGCACAGATGGTCTGCATGTGCACCACAAATCCAGTGCTTTGGGAAATGTTGAGTTTATTCTGCCCTGGCTTCACAGCTGATTCCAACATGCACCACAACCCCCTCTGACACTTCCCAGAAGTGTTGGACTTGCTTGCAGACTCTGCAGCTGATGTGTGCAGATGCTGTAGAAATGTCTGGGGTTTCTGGACACTGAGTAACCTGGGGTTGCTTTTGCATAGTAGTTCCAGTTGGGCCACTGGACTCTCAAAAATCCCACATAAAGTTAAAGGAAGTCCTCAGATTCTCCCTTCCTTTCAGACAAAATCTGTGGGCAGAAGAGGGCATGTCCAATTAAACCCAGACATGTTAGTCTTGCTCTAATCTGTCTGCTGGATGTCTGCAAGATGCAGAGAGATCAGGCAGAAGATGAATGGTGTGGCAGTCTAAAACCACACTTTGCTGTGAGTAATGTTAGCATATTGATGCAGCCTTTCATTCTCAGCATTTCTCAAAAGTAATTAGTGTAAAGTTCTCCACAGGATCGACATTTGAAGTACTTTTTTCACTCCACATTCTCTTCTTTCCCAGTTTATAATCTCTTAAATCACTGTGTTTGCTTAGTGGCAAATCTGTGTGCAGCAGTTTCATTTATTTGCATTCATTGATATCCTGGACTATCTGAATTCTCTTACTGAATATGATCTGTCCCAAGTAGCTAGGATATTGGATCGGCCCAACCATCCTGCTTTTGCAATTCCCCAAATGAGAAGGGTATAAAAAATAATAATCTGTCGCCTCTCCTGGGCTCCAGGTTAGGGCTGGAGGCTGCTCAATTAGAAGGCACTGAAGGAGATCGGATTGCTCTATGGAGCAGCAGCTGAAATTGCAAATTGAACAAAAGAAAACAAAATAAAATTCAACATTTCTAGTTTACTCTTTCTGTAGGCCACCTGCAGTCCTGCACAGCAACTCGTCTGCCTGGAGACAGGGCATTACTACAGGCTCCCAGCTACAGAGCCCTAGCAGCTAACTAGACAGGGTGAATACCTCCTCAGGGCTGGAATGCCCTGCTCACTCCGTCCCCTCGGATAAGTGATGACATACAAACCCACCCAAATTTAAAAAACAACCAGGAAATATACCAAGGAAGAATTTCCTCTTTTAAATGGCTCTGGAAATCGCTGCTGGACTCCCACATTAGACATACAGATTACATCTGGGGCTTTGAATAAACACAGTAACTCGAATAAACACCTGTGGGTCTGCCATCCACAAGGGGAGGGCCTGGCTTTGTGGCTGCTGCCCAGAGCTTGGGTGGGGAGAGCTAGGGTGCCCTGACTCCCCTGCTAGAGGCTTCTGACCTGGACCCCTTTGATGGCTGTTGGCAACATGGCACAGAGGCATGCAGCCCCTTAGTCTCTCAGAGACAGGCAAAAGTCCTATTTCAAGACTTAGATTAGTTAATGACCAGGCTGAAAAAAGGTTCTGCCTTCCCTATGTTGCTTCCTCTCCCTACACAGCTCTGTTCAGGTGTAAACATTACTTTCTGCTGAAGTTTTGGCAGGTATCACTCTGTACCCGCCTTGTTGACTCCCACTATCTTTCTTCCCTGGTAGATGTCTCCTCTCAGGTGGTGAACCTGCTGCTTAATAATTGCATTAGGTCAATGAAAATAGGGCCTTTTGTTTCTCAGTTTTTCCTCTCTGTAAGCAGGGTAGAGATACCTGTGGGCAGGAAGAGATGGAGCCTCCCTCCACTCGTGACTGCCTTCCAATCAAAAAATCAAAGTGCTTAGCCAGATCCCCACCCTTTTGCAGAAACATATGGAATTGGAACAAGCCAGGATCTGAATTCCTCTCTCATCTTTGTGTAAAATGGCACAAAGAATTTACCTGGCTTAACTGCATTTTGTGGGGAGGGCAGCCTCAGGTGTAGCAGTTGCATTATGGTCTCCAGAAATCCATTTTCACGTAGTCTTGCTGGTTATTGGGTGAGCCTGCTACACGCAGAGCCCCTGCTGCACTTGAGGAAATCAGCTGGACATACAGCTTTTCTGCACCAAAGAGAGGGATGCCATTTAGTATCAAGACATACAGTCTCCGTAAATTAAGTAACCGTATGTAGCTTAATAGAATCATTTCCCTAGCTCCCTGAAACTGAAAGAAAAAGGAGGATTATTTTTTTATCCTTCAAGTAACGTGCTTTTAACAGGACTCTTATCTGGCTGCCATTCTATTGCCTTCTGTCACAAAATTAAGCTGCTGAAATCTATAATACAAAACTGTACATACCTCTGCCTATAGCATGCAATGTCCCAGCCTTCTAAGAGCAATATGCTGGGGAAGATACTGTATAATAATGCAGTAAATATAGGCCATCTTCAGTAGAATTTAGCTTTTAGCAAGTGGAACAATCCTATACACAAAAAAGGAAAGAAAATTCCCGGTGTGGGCATCAGCTTGGTTCACATGATGTGAATGTATATGCTTGAACTGTATAAACAGACAAAATAGTGAGTGGATGGTGAAAAGCTACATATTAGCTGAAGAAATATTTGCAGTATTTTATATTAAATGCTACTGATACCTGAAGCTATCTGAATTTTCAGGATGTCTTTATTATTCCATATATGTAATAGTAGTTGGAGAAAAGTTCTCTGCCTTCTAGAAGAACAGTTCTGCCTCTGATGTAGGAGGGCTTTACTTTTTATCTGTAGAGCCTGACACTGACAAGTGACTTTTTTAAGTCTAAGGTGTGAGAGGGAAGAAAAACAACCACTTTGAGCATGGACTTGAGTGAACTAATCAAGTGTCTGAATTACTTCTGATGCCATTACACCCATCAAAGAACTCTCCATGGGTGATTTTGAAATCAGCTTTTGAAAACACTTTGAATTTCACCTTTTTCTTCTTATTCTGTGGCAAGATGATAATGTTCAACTATCAGTCAAACAGAAAATACACAGGGACACTGTAATTTTAATATCATTATTCAGGATTAGTTAAACGTGAAAAGCCACTAAGAATGCATTCATTAGCTGTTGTCATAATATGACCAGAACATTGTGTGTTTAAGTGAAAACTTTTGTATCACATCTGTTCTTTGTTCAGTCTGTAGTTTGGAAATTAATCCAGGATCTCTAATCTGCTGCACTTGCTAATTAGAGTCCCTAATCTACTGCACTTTTCTCCATGACTTGGCATAAACACTGATTTATTTAGTATAGTTTGGCTGTAAGAATTTGTTATGAGCCAGAATCCCAGCTCTGCAGCTGTTCACTAGGGCATAGGAAACACTTGGCAACTTTTTGGTCAGTTAGGCTGTGTCTAAAGTAATTTACTACAACATGGGTGGATCAGTACATTGAATTTACATGGTGCCGAGACTCTGATGTCTAACCTGTTGTCATTTTGGGAGTTTTTCTGTGGGCTAGGTGGCCTGGTTGCTTGAACCAAATGTTCTCACCAAAGATGTGTTTTGAAGCTCTGCAAGGGACAACACACTGACTCAGATTCTCAGGTCTCTGTTAAGGACTGGAGTTCATTAGGCTGCATCCAAACCAGTCTGGTTTAGCATCTTCCAGGAGGAATCAAGCTCATGCACACCACAAGCACGCTGCAGAGCAAACCAGTTCCTACTAAGTGGGGATGCTCAGGGAAATTGCATCTGCTTCAGGACTTTACTGCTGCTCTGGATCACCATACTAATATAGACACACTGTCTGGAACATAAATAAAGCAAAGGAAAAGATTTTTCCAGTTATCTGTTATCCAAAAGCTGCTTGAGTTTGTTGGTTGGGGCTTTTTTGACATACCACTGCAGGTTTTTTATTTCTGAAAACAGTTCCTTAGTGACAGGATTTTCCAGTCAGTGTTGAAAGTGAAAATTCATACACTCTCATGGCCAAATTCACAAAAAAGCTTAAGGCCCAATTTTTAAAGAGTCAGCATTTCTAGCTAGATCCAGATACCAAAACATTCAGTTTTTACTTAGAGCCATGCACCCAAGACAGCCCTGTTGTGTCCATTGCACTGAGGTCTTTCACTTTGCTGCAGTTTACACTCCCTACTTGTGTATAGCTTGACAAGGACTTTCTCTGGCACCAATCTCATGTAAATATATATTTTTGTGTGTCTATTTATATTGTTAGTAAGAGTTCAGTTTGCTTTGCTGGTGGTCAGTAAGAGACTTTGAATCAGATTCTCATGCCTTAGTTCATGTGCCTCACTGATTTTCCAGCTTGGCTGAGTTAACCTAATCTCTCATCCCTGGCTAGAGGTTGGCCCATCATCTGTCAGGATGGGTTCAGTGTCCTGCTCAAACTCTATTGTCTATGTTTACATATAAAGTCTCTTTGTCTTGTCTTTTGAGTCTCTACGTTCTTTGTTGGTGACAATTCTTGCAGAACACCATTTTTTTTCACCTGGAAGGATTCTTCCATAACAGCACCCTCTTTCCCAGGAAGTGTCGCGTACTTGGAGGCAGCCTGAGTGCATAACAGATGACAGCATTCCTGGGAATTTATTTCAAGTTTCCAAGGTTTCTGTTCTGAACAGACACAAGGATCGAACATTTCTCCTGAGCCTTCTTTCAGGCATAGTCACCAAAATCATCATCCTGTCCCATCAGAGGGAGTTTTCCACTGTGCCCAAGAAGCATGTGGTGACAAATAAAAGCTGCAGCTCTTGTTCACACAGCTCCAGCAGAAATCAGCCTCCCCAACCCTGCGTTCAGGGATTTAGTTCCATCTCTCTCATTTTTAGCAGTGCATAATTCCTGCTTCTTCAAGGTCAGCTCATATATTTATCAGATGTTCTCCTAAATGTGTTGTTTTCAGAAATATTGTTATAAAGTTTCTTCCCAGAATTTTTTGTATCAGGCTGAAGTTGTCAAGGAAAGATCTTTACTTCCCCAGGAAAAAGGGAAAAATCCTGTCACTGTTTTTTGTGTAGATAACAAGCCAGATACTTGATAAGCCTAAAAAAAGTTTGTGGCAGATGCCAACACACGGACATAACTGAGCAGTTTCTTTTGTTCATGCAAGCAGCTGGCTCACTGTTACACCTGAAGAGGTAATTAGAAAGATAAGTTGGAACACTAATTTGCAACATTCAGGCCTTCTCTGGGAAGGTATTGCCATGACAAAAGGAAATAAAGGAACTCGCAGTCAAGAACAGGGGCACTATCCACCATTTTTCACTCTTACTGGCAGCTCTAGGTAACCTTTAACCTCTTCCCACCAGCCTCCTCAAAGAAGCTACAAGATGCAGGAGAGTAAAGGAAAAGAGCCTGGTCTCCTCACACAAAATGCCCTGTGCATTTATACTTAGAACAAACGTCTTTTATTCTGATTCCCTTGTGCTCTGTTGCTCTCAGGTACTCCAAAAACTAAAAAGAAAAAGCAAAAAACCGGAAAATGCCACACATGCCAAGAGTGGGTTGCTTTACAAGGACATTAATGAACACATTTTAAACCAGTTTTGTAGATGACTAGCAGTCAGGGTTATTTTGTTTGGTTAGTTTATTACCGTGGATAGCACAGTTCTTGGCTCTGAATCCAGTTTAACACAGATTAATTAATTTAGTTTTGTAGCATTGTACAGTGAAATTTGCAACACTGCCTGTGAGTGCAAAGGGGGCTCGCAGGGAGAGCTGCAGCTTAGCGACACCCACACAAACACAGCCGTGACAGGTTGTGTGCTCAGCTTTAGAGGCTGCTGTTGAAATCTTCTCTTGTTAGGAAGTGGGGCTCTTCTGCCAGTCATCTCATTTCTGTGATCAAAGCAAGCCTGGCTTGTGCGCGCTCTGAGACCCCGTACTGCTCGCACTGAAACCAGCCGCTTCAGCTGGAAAACTGACTGGACCTTAGAAAAGGAAGCTCAGTCAGTAACCTGGAATCAACTGGCAAAAAATTTCTCCTTATCTGGAACTCTATTCTTGGAAGAAATATTATCAGTAGCTGTGTGTTAACTGGCAGGAAATTGCTTGCCCTGGGCTCCTCTGACAGAGGCCTCTCCCTTCCCTCTCCTCTCCCTGAACTCCACTTTCTCATACTGCCCTGCACTCGGACATTTGACAGCACTGAAGGGACAGATGAATTCTGTGAACAGTAAAAACAACTTTTCGCTCCATCGCAAGGAGCCAGATGACGGATACTATTTTCAAAGACTTCTTTGTCCATAAGATGGCGTTTGAATTAGGAACTTGTTTAGCCAGATTCTCTTGTTACAATTTACTGATTCATTGGGTGGAGAATGGGAGGGCAGGATGACAGAGCCAGACAGTTTCAATTAATGATTTTTTAAAAAAGATCTCATTCAAACACAGATGCATCTTAAAATGTGTCCAGAATCAGACAGCAGGAAGAATTATCAGTTTTAACCTACTTGTGCCTTTAAATGATCTGTGGAGGAAAATAAGCTGTTTTATCAATACTTGTCAGAGAAAAATTGTAAAGTTGTTAACAGATTAAATCTCTGGTGTTTTTCTTAAGAACTGGAGGTGGTGGATAAAGGGGTTTTTGAGAAAAAAAAAAAATCACCAAATCTCTCCTCTCCTACTCTCTCAGTGAGACCATTACAAAACTTAAGTATCATTAGGGTTAGTAACATGAAAATTAATTTCTGTTTCAGCAATAGAAGAAACAAAGAGAAGGATCAAATTCAGGTCTCCCACCTGTTCTGACAGATGTAATTCTTTTGACAGTTATCTCTGGATCACATCAGAATGGATAAATTGAATTAGATCCCAGGAGATACTTATGCCTTATCCCCCTCATCTTCAGTTTTCCCCAGCCGGACCCAAGCCCATTTGGCAGCAGGTCCCACCTGTACTGGGAGAGCACCTGGGACCTGACAGCACCAGTGCTGCCCCTCTTCTTTCTCCATGCTCCTTCAGCCAGGCCTGAGTTGTTCGTACCCTGCCCATGTGAAATCCTGGGGTCCTTCTCTCAGCTGCTGATCTCTGGCCATTTTCACAGCTTCTACTTCAATTTGTAAAGTTTCTCAGAAATCTCCCAGGGTGTCTAATCTTACTGTTGGGGGAAGGGGAAAGGTCTGGACTGGGTCTTGTGTAACCTCAGCCGTTTTAATTTGTCTGTCATTACTTCATGGGTATGGGTTACCAAGAGCGTAATTCTCAACTGTCTTACGAAAAAGAGCAATGGTCTAAATTTTTTTTTACTTCTTTGGCTGACAAAAGAAAAATTACTGTCTGTGGTAGACTCATTCTCTTTAGGTCTCTCTTCCTCTGTACACTGACACACACCTGTATGTGTGCATGTGGTCATTAGAAACACCATGCACACACAAATGCAACTTTTCTCAGGAATTAAGTAGCAAGAAATATTAACCCGGAAGACTACGTTAGTGTTATAAATAATATATACTTTCTATGAAGTCCATTTTCACATCACAGGTTTCTTTAGATAAATTTTTCAACTTTCAAGTTCCCTTCTTTTTTTTTCCCTGTTTGCCCCTCTCAAGGCAACATTCAGAATAAGTATTTGAGTATGGGGAATGGAGACTTCTGAATGAACTTTAGCCTATTTAATAAAACTAGAACAAATCAATAAGCCACCCAGGCATCTAATGCTCTCAGTATTCCCACTGACGGTTCCACAACATCAAACAGTATGGAAAACATTTTCAAGGTAAGTCCTCTGTATTCTGAAATAGG
Source organism: Athene cunicularia (assembly GCF_003259725.1). NCBI lineage: Eukaryota > Metazoa > Chordata > Aves > Strigiformes > Strigidae > Athene > Athene cunicularia. The sequence goes on from NW_020799108.1 coordinate 3,962,858, forward strand.
TCCCTAAAGGCAGAGAGATGGAGGTTTTCTTGGCCTACCTGTTTAAAATGGGTCATGCTCTGCATTCACAATCAGCTCAGAGTCAGGTGCAGTTCTTCAAAGCGAGAGCTCCAGCAATGTGTGCTCTGCTCAGGCTGAGAACGTGCTGCAGCCAAGGTCAGGGAGGTGGTGTGAGTGGCACAGTACCCTCCTCTCCCCAGCCATGTTCAGAAACTTCCTTTCCTAGCCTTGGCTAGCATGGTGATAAAACCTACTCTTATCTCCATGCAATATCTCCTCATGCTTCATACTATCCTTAAACCAAGTCCTAACCTTGCTTCTCCAGTTTCAGTGAGAAAATCTGGGCCTCATCATCTGTTTTATCTGCGCTACTAGAGCAACTTTACTACCCAGGCAGTGGAAATTAAGCTTCTCGTGGTGGTCGATGTCCTTTGCCAGATAATCTCATAGACACTTGGGCCAAAGAACATGGCATTGTGTATATCATATCCCCTGTCATGCACCAGCCTCTGGGAAAACTGAGTGGTACAATGGGTTGCTGAAAACTACACTGAGAGCAATGTGGGGTGGAACTTTCCAACACTGGGATACACATGTAGCAAAAGCCACCTGGTTATTCAACACTAGGGGATCTGCCAATCAAGATGGCCCTGCCCAATCAAACTGTCTGCATACTATAGATGGGGATAAAGTCCCTGCTGTGCACATTAAAAATATGCTGGGGAAGAGTCTGGGTTGTTCCTGCTTCAGGTAAAGGTAAACCCCGTAAATGGGATCATTTCTGCCCAAGGATCTGGGTGCACTTGGTGGGTAATGCAGAAGGATGGGGAATTCCAATGTGTACCTCAGGAGGATTTGATTTGGGGTGAAAATAACGAGTGAATTGAATTGTATGATGTTAATTGCTAAATAATCTTGATATTGCATATCATGAGATTACTTTGGAAATTAGTCCCATTATCTGACTCAATTCTTCTGGGGTGCCATGCCACCACAAGACTTGCCTTTCAAGGTGTTCTGGGTGGTGGCATGGAGCATGGCATATGTTTCCAACCATCCGGTGGCTGCTTCCACCATTATGAACACACAGTGCCATGCTGGGTCTGTGGGAACATCCTTTGCCAATGTGACATGTTTCAGTTCTCGGGGAATAGATGCTATACAAGCAAAACTACTTCTGTTGGTACAGAAGCTACCTCTGTAGCTGTTTTATCTTTGTAACAGTGCAAAACCTAGGATGTTTCCTCTGGCAAAAGTTTCTAGCTGGATCTTAAAGAAATAGAGGGATATTGCACTGGTGCAGGGCCTTTGGGGCAAGCACAGCTGCCATGGGTGAAACTGGCCATTTCTCTCTTCTCTCGTTCCTTCCCTCATCCCTCCCTGGGGGAAATTTGCTGTACTGATCCACTTAACTGCACTTAGTCTAAGGACATCTGTCAAAACTGAGGCTGATCTGGGATCACAGTTCATCCAGCCCCAGCCTGGCCCCAGTCTCTTCCAGCAGCTGGTAGCAGAGCTAACCTGGCTCTCAGACTGTAACCCTTGTTGCCCTCTGAAGAAGGTGGGCCCCTACACCGGCCATTTTTGATTCACTAACGCTCTTTTGTTCTGTGGAGGTAACAAGAAAAGGTGACAGTCAGGATGATGGTCTCTTGGCATCCAGATGTGGTCTCAGTTGTGTACTGCTGTAGCCTATTCATGATCAGCTTGGATCAACATTTTCAAGTGTATGAGCTCACAGGGCTCATTTTGTCTGCAAGGTCCTGGGAGTCCCCATGTACACTGCTCTGGTGCTCAGTCAGCGCAGTTGTATCAGCTGAAGTGTGGTTGTGCCAGCACGGTTTATTTCAGGCAGTGCAGGAGGAGATGTCAGATGGTAATTCTTTTGGATGCCCCCTCACCTACTTTGCTTCCACCTTGCTGTTATAGGGTCATGAGCCATAGACATAATTTTGTTGTCAGAGGTCAATCAGCTCCTCCCAGAATCCACTTCTAATGTCAGAAATGGAGGTGTGCTACAGCTCTTACAACCTTTTATCTGTAAGGAGTTACTAAATGATAGCTGACTGCCAAATTTTCCTAGTGCTTGGACAGAAATTAACGAGTCCTTGCTTATCCTCACAGGAGAGGCTTTGGACCCTTCACTATAATTTTCAGAAATCATTACTGGTTCTGGGATCCCTGAACGCACATGCTGATGGGGATGACAGAAGGATTGAGGAAGTCAAGGCAGGGACCGTGCACTGTGCTTTTGCACATAAGAGGCAGGGTATTTTGAGCTGAATGCCCACAACTCAAAGGCACCCCAAATCAGCACCATGCATTTGAAAAACTGCCTCATTTGTGCTTTTTTTTCATATGTCAGCTTTAGGTGGGTATGAGAATCACGGGTTTTGTCTAGATTATCCCAGAAATTTTATGGTATAAGTGCAGAGGAACCAGTCCTGCTCTTCCTTGTGCCCCAGTGAATAGAAGTAACATTTCCCACTAGAGAGGGCTAGCAGTGACTTAAAAACCCAACCAAACAAAAAATACATTCAATTGTGTTAGTAGTAGAAGGGATTTATAGCATGTTGTGAACTATCTGCTTAGGCCCAGAATTTAAGAAGGGGGCAGGGGTTGGGGTAGAGAGTGCAGGAAAACACAGTTCCCTTGTTAAAATGAAAAGGAGTTTAATATATACAGGCAGAAAGAGGAGGCAAGTCCTTTCCCTGTTAAATATTTACCATCTGAGCTCTGCTTAGGCTCCTGATTTTCTGTATCTCTAAAGGTAGTGGTACTTGTGACAGTAGGATATGTTCCTTAATGTAGTCCTCCCTCTCAACCCACCTTGCATGGGAAACGGCTGCAGTAACAAAAAGCAGACTGTTCCCTTCTCATGAATATTAATCAGTAAACTCCCCCTGCTATTTTAAATCGAAGGCTGGTGCTAAAGCCTTTTTTTCCCCCACTCAAGCATCCCCCGAGGAAAACCCTGAAAGTCCTGGGAAAGCCATGCACAGAGGCTGCCGTGACTAGAGGCCTTCTAGGCAGTGACATATAAAACTCTGAGGTCAGGGGGCACAGCAAGAGGAGGAATCAGCTTTGTTTCCGCTGTGTGTTGCTGAAAGCTAAACCTTTATGGAACTTTTCTAGCTGCATTTTTGGCTATTTAGCTTTGAAAACAAAAGATTTATTTATTTTTTCCTATTCATCGCAGTTTTTGTCCTAAGTTGACAGCAGTGACATAAGAAGGACCCTCCCTGTTCTGAGTTGTAGCTGTGTATGCTCCTTCAACCATCACTGCTTTAGTACAAATATTATATGATCTTTAAGTGAAGGGAGGAAAACAAAAACATACAGAGCCATTGTAAACGTCCACTACATCAATTCTTTCTTCTAAATAAGAAAATTAAATCTTTCCCTGGCAAGTAAAATACATTGAATAGAGCATGTATAGTACCAGATGATGTCCAGAAACCCAGCTGTGTGTCTTCACCATCCACTCAGCTTCAGATCAAACCAGAGGAATATTCCCAAGGACACAGGGTGATACAGCCGGAGGTTGGCTTGCCTCCTAGATAACCCTGAGCAGTGCTGAATAATTCTTTGAACTCAAAGCAATTTGCGATTGTGTTCAGAAATAACACACAGACTTGCCAAAATCCAAGTGTGTGTCAGCAACCAACGTGTATTTTTCCAGTGCTTGTAATGATAAGCTGATGCAGAATTTTGTTGTTTTCTCTTTGGGGCAGTGTTAGCACTGGTGGTGTGCTAAAGGATTTCCCATGCCAAGGATGCAATTCATGTCCTGAAGAGTGTGCAATCAATAATAATGTTTTAAAATCTTTGTCCTTTATCAAAGGATCTGGATAGACTTCAAAGAACATTATTATCCATGTCTTACAGCTGGGAAAACTCAGGCAAGGAGGGATGACATGCCTTCCCCAAGGTGATCTTAGGAGTTGGTGTCAGACCAAGATAAGATAATGTAGTTCCTGCCTGCTGTGGATGCCACATCTCATCATGCTGTGAAGGTCAGTGCTGGGTACTGTACAGACCATATCTGATGTATTGGTTGAAGACCTTGAGTGAGAGATGCTGCATACTGTTAACAAATGGGGGACCTGAGGCAAGGAATGGGACACATTCAAGCTGATCAGCCCAAACAGACAAGTGTTTGGTGGTTGCTGGCAAGCAATAGCTAATGGCACAAAGTCCATGGTAGAATGGCAAAGAGAATATGGTGGGTTTTTCTCACTCCATACCTAAGAGTACGTATTTGATCCAAATTAGCTGTGCCACCTGAACTGGTGATATTTTTTCCCTGATTTACTCTGGAGAGATGATACCTGATTCATGTCAAGGCAGAGCAACATGAATCAAAAGTACCTGATCCAGTATAAGGCTTGCTAACACAAGGATAAGCCTTCACAATTCTTTGAACAATTTAGATCTTGAAGAATAAACTGACATGAGATCAGCATTTAGGTGGCTGCAGTGATTTTGGTCCAGAGCCCTAGAACCACATGTAATACTTCCATATTCTGGGAGTAATTCTGAGGTAGGTATCCAACTGCGCTCAGAGGAAGAGATCTTCAGCCAAACCTACCCTTTGTACTTGCAAGATCTGGATGGAGTGAATAGTTGATACTAGTACAAAGAGATGTGTATGTTTTGCAGCAAGGTCTCAAGCAAAATTCTTGGTAGATCACAGAAGATATGAGGGTTTATGAAGCTGCAGTTGTCCTGCTCAGGACTTCTCCAAGGTGATGGCAGCAGTACAGATCTTTCAGGACACAAGAATGAGAAGCAGCTCTAAGTAACAGCTGCAGGTATAAACACGTATCACTAATTAGAGGTAGTTAATAGTTTCCTGGCTCCATTAAGTGATTGCAACTGCTATTTACTCTTGCTTTTCACCCTGCTTTGGAGGAAGGGAGTTACAGATGACTAATTCAGTTGGTGGTGAACAAGATGGCAGGAGTGTCAGTCAGTTTTAATGGAGTGCCTTAGATGTGTGTGAGAATGCAAGTGTTTGCTAAAAAATCAGGTTACTCATTTCAAATGGAAGCATTTGGTTATTGATATGTCTTGAAGACTGTGCTGCATGATGACAAAAAAAACCCCAAACAACCAAAAAAGAGATCAGAATTACTGTAAGTTTGAAAAAGTTTATTCTAACTGTATTTAAAGAAGAATTCAACAACTGTTCAGGAAACTACCCTCACAAAAGTGTTTTATAAAGATATAAAATCAAGCAGTTAAACATTAAATGGGAGGCCCAAGCGCAAACTGAGAAATGGCCTTGACCCTGGCAGAAGTTGCGAGAGATCAGAAGCACATCTTGAGAACTGGTTATTCCCTCTCAGCTGAACACTTCTCAGGAATCCTTCTACCTTCAGGCTAAGAGGTCTTATTTATTCTGCTAACAGATACAGATATTCACCACCATAGTGCCTGTGGTATACTGACAATAATGGTGAATTTCCAACAAGTAGGTATGGTAGTGTGGATATTATGCAAAACTGTCTCTTGATCTCAAACTTTTAGTTTTTCTGGAAGTGTTATCCAGCCCAGGTAAGCCAGCCGTGCTTCTCTATCACACTTGGTCTCCCAGTCCTTCAGAAGAGGATAGCAGAGATGTTGAGATGTCAGCAGTCAATACTAGAGATACAGTACTCTTTTTTTTTTTTTTTTTTTTTTTTCCCTGACATCATTCAGCTGTGACTGTAGATGCTAGAGCCAAGGCTGGCTGTGTTTTGGAGAGAGGCTGTCTCTGGGCTGCTACTCCTCTAGGCTGTAGTGGCACTTGTACTCTTCATGGATGAGTAGTTTCCTGTGTTTCACGTAGGAGCAGAATCCTTATTTCTACTTTTCCTCTGTTAGTCCCCGAATCTGCCCTGTTAGCTTCTGCACCCCATAAACTTATCAGGTAACATCTCTTTCTCTGTGGCATTCTCTCTCTCTCTAGTTATCTAGGGATTTGAATACCTCCCAGTTAGCGATTTCTGGCAGAACAATGTATGCCATTGATAGTACAGTCTATAGCCAGCTTCCCTTTCACTTTCCTGTTTGACCTTTTTAACTTTGTTATTTCACAAATATTCACTCTTGAAATTTTACACGCTTAAGGCACCTAAAAGAAAATTCTCCACTGGTAAAGTTGTCTAAACAAACTAGTCAAACCTTGAAAGGTTACAATTTCCCTTGAAAGTGCATCCTCTCAGATAATTGATAGCATAGCCATCTTTCAGACCAGATGGTTTCTTTTTGGATGCTTACACAGAATAAAGTATGATGAGCAAAGTAGGCCTTACACCCTCAGAACAGAGCCTGCCATTGCTTCTTAGACTAAAATCCACATGCCAGAAGGATATAAGCTAATAAAAAGAATCCTTGCATTTCACCTTAGCATCATTACAAGGGAAAAGTAATTTCTATACATGGGTTGATTCTTTCTCTAATATTTATTATTTTATGATATTTTATATATATATATATATATATATATATGTGCATACCTGTTAGGCAATGAATGTAGTGATGCATAAGACATAAATATAAAGATACATTGCAATTATACTTACATTTATGCCATGCTTTTCTCCATGGAGATCTGCAAAGGGTAAAATCTGTAATATCTTCCATGGAAACGAAGCAATTTCTGCTGTGGAATTAACCTGGTGTTTACAGTACTTCATAGTACTTCTGGACCCTTCTGTCCATGTCTAATAGCTGAGGCTGGGCTAGTTCAGCCTTCCCTTTTGGGACCATCGCACAGGTTGTGAAAGTATAATAATTCTTGACTTCTGTGTTGAACATAGAAAGAAACATGGCACCAGCCTCTTCCTCCCTTATGGAGAAGCTGTAAGTGCTGAGCTGTTCACAGACACGGGGAACACTGGTCCTTTACTCCTGCAGTGTTTACTATACGCTGCTCAAGCAGCAGTTCCCCCCTCTTCCTCTGGAAAGGTTGCAGAACTGATGGGACCATCTTGGCGGAGAGATGATCTATGACATGGATTGTGATGGTTAGGGTAGAAGTGGAGAAAGAAAGCATCAGTTTAAGATAGCAGGGGGATTTCAGGGAGATGGAGAGGAATCACGCACATTGGCATGAGAATTTTAACATTTTGACAGTTGTTAAAAAAAAAGAAAAACCAAACAACTTCCTGAGGTTATCTGTGTATTGTGGGGGGAAAACGCCATGTATTGAATCAGTGGCAGCCCAATTAGTAAGTGTCTCAGAAATTGCTTGTTTGTGGTTTGGTGTGGGCAACTGCAGGACTGTACTCTCCTAAACTGATGAGAATAGGGGATTGTGAGAAGAAGGAGAGGATATTTGGGCACAACAGGAAGGAAAACACATGTCTTCTAAGGATCTAACACTTGGGCTCCATCACTGGGAATCATGATGGCTCTACAGTTCTCCTGTTCTGCATTTTGTCTCTCTTCCATGTGAGCATATGGCAAAAGGGATGGCAGGACTGCAGGGAGAGTTCTGCAGAGGTGATAGGAATTATAAAACGTAAAGACAAAGTTTGTGAAAGCAAAGCAGTACAAGAGGGATTGATCTATTGTTCTTCTGGCAGGATTGGCATTAATACTCAGTTCAGGGAGTGATATACCTAACAACCATACTAGACTCCCCTTATTTAAATTCTTCATGATGGTTCTGTATTTTTAAATTCTTTTTTAACTTCTACTACTCTTTTGGCTTCTAAGAAATTGCCTCATCAGAACTAAGCAGTTGGACAAGTGATTCATGTAACACTCATCAGTATGTCCAGCCTGAGTAATATTATCTGATTCCTGGAAGCCTTATCCTTCCCATCTTCACTTTTTGTTCTACCCTTGTCTCACATTGTGTTCAGTCTGGAAGCAGGCAAGGGCAGGGACTTTGCTGAGTCATGTTTTTGCAGTGTTTGTGCAAGACAGCCTTGATCCTAAGTTTTTAACCTTTGGGTAACAGCATTGGTCAAAGCGGTTGTAATCCAGAGCCTGCTTGTGGAAGATGAGAAGAGTTTGTCCTTTGATGGAGAGTGCTGTGAGCAGTATAGCGATGGCTCTTGCATGGCGCTGTGCTTGTGGAGGGGCTGGGCTCTTTCCAGGAAGCCTGGCTATGCTGGTGGTTCCCTCTCCTGGTTCCTGACCAGATGCTTCCCCTGAGTACCAACTGGACTGGCAGGGCTCAGGCTGGGAGAGCACACAGTGTGCCTTTGGAGAAGTTCAGCTGCCCCTTCATGGGCCCTTTTGGGCCTCAGGCTAGCCAGGCTTTAGGAAGGGCAGAGAGGAGAAGGTCAGAAGATGAAAGGGTCTTTAGAGTAAAATCCTCTGCTGAGATGCAAGGCAGAATGACTTTGTCACTCAATTAGACTGGACTTTCAAAGCACAGAATGAAGTGTCAGACGCGGCAATGCAGCCCTTGTCAGCTCAGTGTGCGTGAGGCAGCACGGCAGAGGGGAGGGAAGTGAAGAGGGTTTGTTCAGCAGCTGGCACAGCAGCTGGGCCCTGCCAGCTCGCATACAAGTTGCTTTGTACCTATCGGCAACCAGCTTCTCTGGCTGTGGCACTTGGCACTCTGCTAAGTCTACTCTTCTTATTTCTCCTTCCCTGGCACAAGGCTCAGCAGCAGACCTCTGAGAAAGCAAATAGACCAGGACCAGCATAAAGCTTTTTATGCGAAGGATTTTAAGGCCTGCTCATATTAAGAGATTAACAAACAAGTTAGTGGCTTCTAAACTACTTAGTGGCAAAACTGCTTTGAAAAGCAAACTAGCCTTAAATTATATAATTAAATTCCTATCAACTACTCTGTCCTTATTGAATGCCTTGGCTTGAAGGCTGATCCATTTCATGCACCCTTCTGTCCAAATCAATGAGCACTGGATGAACACCCGTTGTGAACTGTGAAACTCAGAGTCTTGTGAGAGGAAGTATCTCCCTCATGAAATTCAGAGGCTTCTGTAACTGTGCAGAGGGGATGTAAATAGGTGTGAGGGTTGTCTTCAGTGGCCTTTCGAAGCCAGACCACCTAGTCCTCCTGGCTGAAACATCAAATATCATCTGTATATGTAACTAAGTTGTCTGTATGATTTGTGCTTTTCAGTGCTGTATGAGCATTGCAAATGTGCATGGTGGTTGAGTTTTTCAAAGTCACAGGAATTATTATAAGACACCTGTAATAGAGCTGGTGCCTAAATCCCTGAGACTGTGAGGAAAGACAGTCACAAAAGCTGTTATGAGGATTGCAATGAGAATGCCCTGGGGAAGGAACACGGTGTCATCCTAATTGGAAGCGACAGATTTCACAGGTAGGGCTTCTGTTTGCAGCATTTTGCTGAATCCTAGCGTCATTTGACAGTCTCATAATGACTCTATAAACTACTCCTTATCACAGTCAGGTCCAAAAACTGTTCTACAAAGCCAGGAATGGTTGGATTTTACAGCGGTGATTTAGCTTCATTCCCTCTACCCCATGTATCCTTCTTCCTTTTTCAGCCCCACAGCACATCTTGCCAGAGGCCTCTTGCCAGTGTCAAATACTGTATTAGTGCCACCACTGCAGCACACCATTTTAAAGGTTTCTCCCCGAAGACTGACTGGAGACCTGACTGCATTTCCAACTCTCTGTGCCACAGGGGAGCTGGTGTGTAGCTGAGCATCTGACCCTGTGCTTCTGCAGCTCAAGCAAAGAATATTGGTTTTACCTCGGTGCATCCATACTATTCTCCTCCAGCCTCTCAGCCCCAAATAGTCACATTGCATACACATCAGTTTGAACCCAGACTCTGGTACCAGGCATTTCTCTTGGCAGGAAAATGAAACAGAATGTAGGCCATGGAAGCTGTGCACTATCCAGGCAGCCTGCCCTACTTAGCAAGGACCAGAACCTCTCCATTACGTGTATAACAAAGATATTATGGCCGAAGCATCCTGGAAAGGGTGCTCAAAACCAACCAGTTTTGGTTGGGTAGCTTGCTGATACCACCCTTCTCATCTTCAATGCCCTCGACACTACTGTAAGTGCCATTGCCTGGCAGAAGGAATTGCACCCACTGTAGTTTCTTGAAAGCTGAGCACCAGGTGAGTTGCTGGAAGTCCTGAATCTCAGCAACTCACTTGTGAGTAATCAGTGTGAAAAGCAAGGTTTTTCCTATTTTATTAGGTTTTCCTACAGACCAGTTGCCATCAGAATACTGCAATCAGCCCAACATCCATCACAAAGTGAGAACCTGTGTTGTGAGAAGGGAAAAGAGCATCAGCTGCTTTGAGGAAGGGAGAACTGGTGAAAATTTATGGTTTGCTCTCAAAGGGCCTGACAAGCATCTTATTGAAAGTGATGGAGCAGCTGGCATTGATTATATTGAGTTCAGCCCCAACACAAAACTCCGAGAGCACTTTGCAGCATCTGATGATGGCTTCCTACATAACTGCTGCAGAAACCTGATCTGCTTTCCTTCCAGCCCCATTCCAGGCCAGGTTGGCTTGTGTTTCTTTGTTCACTAAAGCTCTTGTTGACTAAATCTTCTGGGACAAACACATAACTGGTGCTTAAATCCCCAGACAAAAGCAAGCACAGATGCCTCTTCTGCTTTGAAATATCCAAGGTCTTTCTCTGCATAGCAGGAATCCATGCCCTGAATGGACTCAGGGAGGGCAGAAAGGGACTTGCTGCCTGTGAGGCCTGGTTAATATGCCTCTGACTGGCTGGCTTTGTGCCTTCTCTTTAGCTCCTTGTGAATGAGAATGGCCTGCTGGCAGGTAGCCTGAGGGCTAGCTATGGCTAGCTGTAAAAGGATGAGCTGGGAAACAGGAGCAGGAATAAAAGTAGGGAGTAGCAGATGAGAAGAGGGGAAACCATAACCGTTGACAAGTGCTTTACTATTGAGACTACATCTGTGTGTAGTGTGGTCTTCTCTCTTACTGTCTGCAGCAGATCCCTACAGCACCTGTCATCCATCGAATTGATTCTTACCTTCCTGAAAGTTGCTCAGAGGGATGTTTGGGAGCAGGCCTTGCCTTGCTGATTTTCTCAGCTCTCTCAGCACCCCAGGGCTGAAACACAGGTTCTGTATCTGAAGGCAAAGTGGTTTAGCTACCATGTCACAGTGGCATTGGTGGAACCCTGATCCTTCATACAGGTTGCTGACATATTTTCTAGTTTGGGGAGCTCTCGGTTGTTTCATTTGCATGACACACTGTAGGAAGACTTTTCTGCCCAGCTGTTTGCTGTCAGACTCAGGTTTCTCAGATACTAGTCCCAAAAGGAGCTGAAATTTGTTCCAGTGTCAAAGGTAAATGTTATAAATCAAAAATAGTGTCTTCAGAAGGTGTATATTCTACTTCAGCACAGCAAGTTTGCTTCCAACTTCTGGAATTTGTGTCATAAGCCCAGTCACTATTTTTTTTATTTCTTTACATATTTTTAGTGTGAAGGCAGGATTCTATGGACTTGGAGAAGCTCAGACTGGTTTGTAAATTAGCTACTCAGTTTTCCAGATGGCTTCTAAACCAGGAGCTTCTCTCCTGTCTCACTCTGAAGCCATTAAGCATGTGGAGTATGTTCAGCAGCTGCCAATTATACTGAGATTTGGAAATAATAAGGGTAGAAGAAATAATCCACCAAGATGATGTAGTGAGCTACATCAAGGTAACATAGAGAAACATCCAGTGGTCATTCAGTGTTAAGTATGAAGTCTAACATGGGTTCAGGCTGATTTAAAAAAAAAGAGAAAAGAAAAAGACAAAGTCATTCATTGAAAAGAATGAAACCAGAGGAAATACTAACTAGATGCCATCCAGCTCCCTGTGTGGACTGTGAGAGGAAACAAAGTGACCTGTGCCTGTGCTGGGCTGTCAGAGCCAGGGGCAGTGGGAAGCAATGGGAGAAGCCTGTTGTTGTGTTGATTTATCTGATTGATTGAAAATCAGTGCAACACCTGTAACATGTAGGAGCTGGCAAGGTAGCACATTTGCCTCAGTAAAATCAAGGGGTCTTGGTCCTTTGGTAGCTCACAGGAGGCTTATTCTCCTCTGCTCGGGGCACAGAGCACTGCAAAGGATTTCTGTGGCAGGGCCCCAGTGCTCTTCTTCCAGCTTGCACTTCTGTAGGAAAGAGCTGTGTGGAGAGGGTTGGAAAATGTCATTGTAAAGTTCCTTGGTCTTTTTTGTCTGTTGCTGTTATGTTTTTTAGTCTGAGGGGATGTCCCAAGCATTTAATTTACAAGAAGTGTTTCAGGGAGAATTTTCTGCGCTAATTGCCATGCTGTTTACTGCAGGAGAGATGCAGGGTTTATTATTTAATGCACTTTAGAACTGGTGGAGGGTGACAGGGTTTATGACTTAATCTCTAGCAAGTGTCTCTTTCATTGGAGATAGGTGAAATGTTACTATCATCTGTTCAAAGGTGGAGTGACAGTTTTGTACTAGAACTCAACTAACTGCATCTCAGAAAAATGCTGATATAATCACACATGAGAACTGGATGAGATGAGACACTTTTCTCCCTGTTTCTGCAGTGCACAGTGGAAGCTGCTGATATTTGATGAGCAGTAACAAGGTGCCCTACTGTGACACCCCACCAATGCCAATTGTTTATGCCACATCTGCTGAGCAACCAATGTGCTGAAGAGGCACACTCATGTTTAGCACAATGAGACCCAGGGACTTGGGTACTTTGCAGTGTTAATTCCTGATATCATTGTTGCTGATGAGAATTTATCTACTGTTTCAGAGAGGCAGAAAAGCTCACTCCTAAAAAGAGGAGAGTTAGAAAGCAATTGTTTCTGCATGAGCTGATCCCATCAGTCTCCACTGCCCCAGGTGTGCAGATCAGGATGCTAGGTTAGCTTTACCTCAGTGTTGCAAATTACACTCAAATCCCCCTTATCCTCAGTACCTTTATTGTTGGTAACTGCTTCTGAAGAGCAGAGAGCTTCATGTTTTGCCTTGCCTCTCTCAACCCTTATCTGGTATGTGCTCTGAAAGGCTCCCTGTTCTCTGCTATGCTCCAGCCTTGCCCAACACAGTGCAGTCCCCATACCCCAGCACCTCTCTGCCCAGCCTGTGGCACAGGGGCCCTGGAGGGTCGGTTCTGGAGTTGGGGACTTTGTCCTTGCATGGCTTTACACTTGGGCACTATTTGCTTCTTGATGGGTTGGTTGTACCTGCACAGGGACACAGCACAGGGATTGCAGATGACTGCAGATGATTAGCGAAAATACCATCAGGCTGTTGTATGGGAACTCATTATGAAGCTCCTAATGTTTTTCTGTTAGGCAGTTGAAGAGCATAGGTTTCTTGGACTATACTGAAAAGCCCCTCTGGCTTTGTGAAGAAGGTGAACCTAATGTTCCCAGGCTAAAGCCAGGTTACTGAGACCTTAGTGGTGTGTATTCCTCAGAGGAGGATCAGAGATCTACCTAAATGGAAGCAGCTTTCCTAGCTACATTTAAGGTGTTTGTATAGATCTGCAACAGAGTTGAAGAGGTGTACCTGGTCATGAAAGCACCATGTGCCCTGGAGCCTGTGGCATCTATCTGTCATTATGGCAGCACATGATCCTTATTGTCTGCATCACACACCTGCTAGAAAGGACTCACCTGCTCTTTCTGGGTCCACACACAGGTGTCTGTGGTCTGGGGTCAACCTGGTTTGTCTTTTAAGTCCCTCTGGAGTAAAATGGGGTAATATCTGCTGTAGAACTTCTCCTCAGTGTGAGGTTTTTAACACTTTCCAGCTCTTCATACACTGTTTTCTCATCTCTATTTCCCCCATATCAGGATTACTCATCCCCCTCTGCTTCTTTCTGTCAGTGCTTCATATGCTCTCTTACTCTGCAAGAAAAGGCTCAGTATAGTCTCCATGCTCTCCCCTCCCAAAGCTCTGTCTTTGGTCAGTAGAGAGTAACAAACCTAGTCAAAGATGACGAGCCAGAAAGTGGGGTGGCAGGGCCCTGTTGTCCCTGTAACAGTTGCAAAAACATCTGTACAACTCTGTATTCCTCCAACAGATCAGGGGACGCTTCACTGCAAGCCTTGGAAGAACAAATTGATAAATATCTGATCTGGAAATGGACTGCCCCTCAAAGGGGTGGGTTACAGTGTTAGAGGAGAGGGGAATTCAGAGTTGTTAAATAGGAAGGGATCAACTCATCACATGCACTTACCATCCAGCCCACAGCTCCCTTTTGAAGTGCCTAGGAGGGGGAAGTTGACCCTGGTCATGGCACAGGGGCTGCCAGTGCGGAGTCCATCTGTGTAAGACCACACCTGATTGTAAGTACTCACCTGGTACAGAACTTCAGGACACCTGCCTGGCACTGCAGTCAGACCAGTCATTCTCTGTTTTTTACTTTGTACAATGAAAACCACTACCATTAGGGTCCAAAGGAGCTTAAGCTTGAAGCTTTGCATTTGTTTTATCATTTTATCAATTTGTAGAAGGTTTAGGTGAAACCAGACCTTGGGATCAGTCATCCAGGTCTGGGAATCCAGCTCTGAAGTCCTTACCCAAAGAAGACTCTCGCTGACTGTGTAGCTAGCATTTTCTGATGGCCTACCTGTTTTTTTTTTTTTTTTTTTTTTTTTTTTTAGTTTGGTATTGTGGCAAGCAAACAGTAGTGTAGGAAAACTATTATCCCAAAGGAAAAAGTCTCTTTCATCTTCTAGTACACACTTCATTGTTGGAAAATAACTGGTGGGGAGAAAAAGGGTTAATTTTTGCCTAGATCATTCTGTGCCTAATTTGGATCACAGCCTATGAACTCTTCTATTCTGGCACAACTGAGGAGGCAGGGAGCTGCAACATGGCCTGGGAAGAAACAGCAAGAGGTAGAGGGTCAGGGACATCTTAATCCATGTAATTGCCAAGTATATTATGTGAGTACCTCCTAAATTCTCTAATTTGGTGTTGTCTTCAGATATGTCTGATGACTCTGTGTGACAGCAGAGAGAGGCAGAAAATGTTTGTTAGGAGATTTTAAACAAGCAAGAGTTGCAGAGGGCATGACTACTGTAGTTTTCAATCCATAATCCCCATGAACACAAAGATCATTAGCTTTGGGGATTTCACTATAGTGTCACTGCAGTGGATTTATTCTGCTGAACACCAGAAGTACATGCAGGTGGAGAAAACATAGTTCTTACCCTTAGGAGCTCTCAGTGAGCTAAAGCCAAGCTAGCCATGGATGGCACACAGGTACTACGCTAACAGAAGTGTTGACACTGGTCTTGCTTTAACTTTAATAAATGGGATCCTTTTCTGTGACAGCTAAAAAGAGAAACCTCAAGGAAACCCAAATAGCTGAGGGTCATTTTGAGTGCTGTTGTCTGCTCAAATGCAGCAGAATAACCAGTTGTTGCTTCTGCCTGGTATTTTAGAGAAAGACTTTCTGGAGACTACATATATATAAGGGGGAGCAGAGAAGTCCCTAGCAAGGGAACAAGCCTCTTTTACCCCAGCAGAAGTTACTGCACTATGGTGTGACACAAGACCCCATGGAGAAGCTGCCCAGCATCAGCACTGTCAGTGCTGTTTGCTCTCTGCAGCAGGGTCCCCCACCTCTAGCACAGTCTCTATGTCTCCCTCCATGTGGGCAGACAGTGCAAGGGACAGGGTGGCTGTGGTGAAGTGTGTATGTGTTAGGAGTGAGTATAATTTAGCTTTTTCTCCTCTGAAATAAAATTCACACTGTTAACTTCAGTATGAGCCATTATTCCAGCACCAGAAACAACCACTAGCTTTTTCTCCCCTCTCTCTCCCCTGCCTCACTTATTCACCTGTTTTCACTTCAGAGTCTGTATCCCCCCCATTAACAAAGGAATAAAAATTCATCACTGCAGCTGTGTCACCGCTGCTTTGCTGCTCCATGCTTAATATTCAAGCTGGAAAGTTGGTGATTTTAACTTAGAAGCGTGAGGAGAATGACTTACAATGCGGATTTGGTAAAGCTGCTTTCTTGCCTGTGCTCCTCTCCTTCCACTATGTGCACGAAAACTGTCTTAGATTTCACAGTGTTAATTTCTGCTCCTAATAACAAATCCTGAAAGGCTCAGCTCCTGAAGTTGTTGCTAAGTCATCACACACCCATGGGAGATTTGCCTGAGATGTGGTCCAGTGGGTGAAGGGGAAGGAGGGGAGAGCGATTATGAAAGTAAATAACATCCCGAGTGTGAGAACGGGGGTAGTTTTCATTTGCTTTCCCTCAAATCATACTTATCTTGCCTGTAGAGGCTGTCTCTAGCACTGTCTTGTTTTACTCAGGGTTTTCGTGCCCAAATCACATTGAAATTGGGAACACAGGGCAGAAAATTTGCATCAAAATCTCAACATCACACCTTGGTTCAGCCACATAAATAACATTACACTTAATGTGTGTTTTCTCTGCAGCAGACCCATGTCCCAGGCTGTACCAGTGGGCAGGAAGATGGTATTGCGGCTGTGTCCACCATGGGATCTGGATTGGATCCCTAGGTCAGCCACAATTTAGCTACCTTCAAACAAGGATTACATTCCTCTGTGTCATAGGGCATTGAACATAAGTAATAATTTTTTGTTGCTGATGTAATGATTTTTGGTTAGAAACTCCGAGGAGGAGAAGCATTTAAGCTGTAGCACATTGGTATATGTGGAAGGAATGCCTTAGATTGAGTAGAGGAGCCCATGCTAGGATGCTGTGCTAGCACGGTGGTGTGAGGATAGCTGTGTTTGTTCTGCGGGGCAAAAGGAGCATGCTGTGACACAGGTCACAGGTATCCCAATCTGGTGTCACTTGGTCTGGGGCAGTGGGGGGTTGTGTCTTTTAAAATAATGCAGAAAAGTTGTGGGGGATGTTCAGTGAAGACCTGCATTAGTCTCTCCAACTGGTGCTCTGCAGCTTTTAACTATTCAGGTCCAATTATTCAGCCTATAGCCATTTGAATAGTAGATAATACTGGAAGGAATTAACTTTCAGTGGGATTTATGGCCCCTCTTCCCTTAAGTCATTTTCAAATAAGAGTTTATAAATGTTAGGAAGTCTGCATAGAACAGTGTGATCTGAGTTCATTGCTGTAAATACTGCGATGTATTTATTCAGGGAACAAATTGGAAATCAAGAGGGGAGGAGACAATCTTTTAATTTGCAGAAAAACAATCATAATTATTTTGCCTTTAATTTAGAGAACAAACACAGCTGTTGTTTGAGGCTCTTAATCTGATTACTGAAGCACTAGCCATTCAGTACAGAGTGAGCCAAGGAGACAGGCACTGCCCTGAGCCAACAGAGAGCGGTTCTTTTCGCAAAAGAGACTCAGGTTAGGAAACGACTGGACTTACTTCCAGGTTATGATTTAGACCCATGTGCTTGTTTCAGACGTGCTACTTTCCACCTTCTATTTAATGTATTCCCTGCTTGGCTCACACACCCAAGGTGAACTGGGAGCCAGTCAACTGTAGGTTTATGCTGCTGGAGGACTATTTCTGATGTGCTGGGAAAGTTCCCAAAGACTTTTCTCACCTTGCCTCCACCTCCTGCCTCCTCTGTCAACTGCCAAACATCACACTTGCTAGTGACAGCAAAGGAGCTGGGGTGGTGTCCCATCTTATGCAGCTGATAGTGGTGCCTGGAAGCTCCAGGCACACTCAGGACCTCATCATGTGAAGATCTGTAAGAACCAGCCCCGCTCATGGGAAACCCTACACTGTTCAGAGACAAGGCAAACACTGCTGTCCCACCTTGCCCAAATCTTCTCTTCCATCCTGTCCAGGGGTGAGTGTGTAAAAAGGTTTGGTAACCTGCACAGGCTGGGGCAGCACTTTCTGGCTCTTAGAAACACAAGAGCTACTAAAGAATCATTTAAAGACTGTAACTGCCTTTCTGAAATGGGGTGATTATTATATTCCCTTTTATTCTTCTAATGGAAACATTAGTGACTGATCTGTTCAAATGAACTTCAATGTATAATGTGTTAATGTAGTTCTATCCCATGGCAGCTGCCAGTTTGCAAAGGATGGAAATACCCTGGCTTTCATTCATCTGTCTAGGGAAGTTCGCTGGGATTCAGATATTTGCTACTATCCCCCATCCTCTGTAGCAGACAAAGTGGAACAAATGTCCTTGAGTGCTTGTGATAACTTGCAAGGAACAGAGGTGATGAGCAGAAAATAGCGTGATGAAAAGAGACTATAGGGGACGAATAACATATGTCCTATTTTGCTGCAGGGGCCTTCTGTTTAAAGCAACTCTAGGGTTTGGATGTATTACTGTTCTACCTATGCAACTGGGTTTTTTTCCCTCTGTGCTTAGTCTTCAACAGCAGAGATCTCTCAGGTTTCAGAGTCTCTCTGTAATTAGAAAGAACAGCTGACTTCAAACGAGAAGCCACCAATCTGCTGTGTAAACAGAGAGCTTGAGTGAGCTCCCAGGAGGGTTTTTAAAATATGTTCTCCTAAACCCCTGGGGGGCAGGAGCCAAATCATGGAGGGGATGAAGCCCCTCATTGCTACCAAGCAATCACGCACGCTGGGGACGTTAGGGAGAGCAGGGAGGAAGCTGTCCAGTGCAGCAGCACAGCATGTAGATGCTTAGTTTAAGAGTATGGCTGTACTTTCTTTAATGGCAGATCTCTGCTCTCCTGCAGCCTCCTGAGGCTGCATGACTTTCCTCGGCATCAGGAGGGAGCCCAAATGATTTTCTGCCTAGGTAGTTGAATTGCACAGCGCATGGTGCTGGCCTCTGTTAGCTGCAGGGGAGGAGGAGGTTTGGAAAATAATGTAATACCTGATTCAGCATCAACTCTGCAAGGACAAAGTTCCCTCTTTATCATTTTTTGAGTAAATTCGAGCTGGCAAGTGACATCTCATGTATTTGAGTATATAGTGCTTCATACTGCCCTGGCCCTGGGCTCCCTCCAGCTGGGCCTGCCTTCCTGTAAAGCCACAGTCCGAGTAGGTCGAGCGTGATGTGTCTGAGTTCTGAAACAGCTTCATGGCACAGCCTGCAGGAGCCTTCCCCCAGCTGCTGCGAACAGCAGGAACACGGTGCTCTGTCCTTGCATGGATATTGAGAACAGACTAAAGAGGTAGGCTGAGGTGTGAAAGTCTACCAGACCTTTTGCAGAGGATAAAGCATATCTATGGAGGAAATCTATTGTCCCACACTACCTGACTTATCTGTGCTAATTGTTGCTAAGGGGATTTTAATGTTGCTATAAACAGGAATCTCTGGCATTCCTTGGTAAACACATATAGCTGACTTGCTCTGGAAACTGCCAGTATAGCAAGTATTGATGAGGTGCTGCTTAGTTTACAAGAGCTCATGGAGACTTTGGCAGGCCAGGAATGAATGAGATCAATTCCTGCTGGCCCTAACCCTCAGCAAAGACCAAGAAAGCTCCTGACAGCTTAAGAACTGATTAGGGAGTCTATGATGGTGTCCATGTAAAGGCACCTTTATCCCCACTTGTGCTGCCTTATTCTGGTTTTAATTGTTCATGAAGAGCCAGACCTAGCATTGTGAACTCACCAAAGTACGAACTTCTTTATTTACTTTTAAACATAGCAACTCTGAAAATACAGAGTAGACTTGGAGGAGTAAATTTTGCCTGCCTTAGGTCTCTCACTGCAAAGCCAGCTTATGTTCTCCCCAGGAACTGTGCAAGCGGTGACCACCATACCTTCAACCTTCATTTTCAGGGAGAAGAGCCTGCAGGCACCCTGCCAGGACTCTCAGCCAGGCGCTGCCATCCCCACAGGTTGCTTGTTTTTCTGACCCTCTGCCTGTCCAGCACTCCCAGAACCCATGTGCTCTGTGAAATCCTCACAGGTTGTTTTGCAACATGGACCCGAAGTTTTGGACATTGTGGGAACAAGATGAGGTGTTTCTTACATACAGTGGAGGAAGCATGTCTTTGGCTACTGATATAGGCAGGAAAGGACTCTCTTTTTGCTTCTCAAGACCAGCATGGTAAGAAGCTGGCTAGATACTTGCCTACTCTGTCTTTCCCCCTTACTCCTTCATACTGCAGACAGCTGTCCATCTGGTTATTACATTGTGTAGCTAGGAGGCTCTACCAGACTTCTCCCTGCAGGTGTGAATGCCAATTCTCCAAAGAGCAAGCAAAAGACCTTCACAACATCCCATCCTCTGTGGGATGAATGGCAGCAAAGAGGCAGTCAGCAGCACAATGAGGCAAGTCTCTCACTTCCCTGAAGCCTCCCATTCCTGGTAAGGACACACAGGCCAAGATGTCTTGTTATCTTGGTCTAAATCCTGACAACTCTTGTGTAACAGTTTGGGCAGCTGGCAAAAAGGCATATGCACTGTAGGAGCTGGTTCTGGAAGGACTTTGTAGGAGCTAGCCCTGATGCATTGGGACTGGATGAAATTTGAAACCCAGAAAGCCTGTGACCAGGCAGCTGCGGGCTGCTGAGCAGCTCTCACAGACCTTGCTGTGGCGCTCCGGGCCATGCATGCTGGTGTGGCCACCACTAAAACCAGAAGTAGAGAAGTGGAAAATCAGGCACAGCTTTGTTTGAACCACTCATTTCCAGTCATTCTGGAAGGTGTTCTCATACCTGAACTGCTGGCTGGCAGTATACCATATATAGGCTATGTATAAACAGTTGGAAATTAAATGTGATAGGGGGAAAGTGTCCAAAGGTGCATAGTACTTGGTCATCTCGTGGGCTGTGCAAGTGAAAATGCACAAGTGATACCAGAGAAGAAAGAGTTATGACAGTTGTCTTGAAGAAAAATCTCTCCAGAAACTGCAGAGTTTAGCAATACAAGCAAGAAGTGATGTGAGATGTGACCTGGACTGAAGAAGGCTGGTTAGCCTAAAGAAGACATGTCAAACAAAAGGCCAGATCTTTCACTGGTGCAAATCAGTGTACTCCACTGAGGTCAGCTGGCCCATAGGGATTTAGTGAAAGAGGAACCTGAAAAGCTGTTATGCTAGAAGAGATGGGAGTGTGCTATAAGACA
Source organism: Athene cunicularia (assembly GCF_003259725.1). Taxonomy (NCBI): domain Eukaryota; kingdom Metazoa; phylum Chordata; class Aves; order Strigiformes; family Strigidae; genus Athene; species Athene cunicularia. The sequence continues at coordinate 3,983,808 of NW_020799108.1, forward strand.
GCAAATTGAATATCATATGTGACTACAGTGTGTTATGGTATCAAAAGAAAGTAGCTACTGAAAGTCTTATCTATGTATGGAAGGGCATCAGATCACAGCTGAGGGAGGCACTGGTTCCTCTCAATGCTTCTGATGAGATCCCCAAAATATACTGCACTCAGTTCTGGGCTGTATCACAGCAGGAAGGTGTAGATGAATCCAGGAGGATTCAGGGAGAGGGACCAAGATGTACTGTAGGACTGGAAAGGCTGATTGGTGAGAAAAGAAAAAAAAAAAAAAGCAACATAGATAACAAGGAGCCTGAGAAAATGAGATTGCATGTGTCCATGTGCTTGCCAGGTGTGAGTTCCACAATGGAGGGGAATAATTTAAGTGTCTTTAACAGGCTATAACCAGGAATAATGAGATAAAATTATAAAACAAGATTGACATTAATATTAGGTTATTCTTCCTCAGGGTATACACCGACAAGTCTTCTCTGGGAAGAGGGGGAGGGAAGTGCTTTTCCATGGCATACCCAGCTGGAGAAAACATCCTGGGCCCTGATCCCTTCCATGGTAATGGGTCCAAGCAACCGCTGCAGTAAGGTTTGGGGTTTACCTGCTCGTTTTTTTAACTCTCTATTATGATAGATATTGATAGCCTTGACCAGAGCACTTCCCTTCTCTGTGCTCCACTTGGATCCTTAGTGTACAAGTTTGGACCATGCTGGGAAGGGTCTTGCTGGTCTCTCTCCCTCTGTTAAGAAGCAGTAGTGCTGGGAAAGGGTATCAATGGAGGGGAATGTGGGTAGGTAACTGCCATTAGCAGTCTGTTGGGAGAAAGTTGCCAGCAGTAGGGAAATAATGGTGTGTTGTGCATGTGATCCTTTGCCCTTTTGGCTGATGAAGGAGCCTCAATCAGTCCTGCCCCTCTGGGTAGGGGATGGGAGTGCACACTGGGCCCTCTGTTAATAGCTGGGAAGAAATTCAAGCAGTCAGCACCACCTCCAACACAGGCAGACCCTCAGTCAGTAGAATAAGGCGTGAGTTTCTTGACTGTAATGAGCTTGTTTTTCCATGAGATTGCTGTAATAAGCTGTAATGAACAAAGAGCTTCAGGATACAGAGTGAGTGGGTGATAGAATGGCAGATGAAATTCCATGTTGATAAACGTAGAAGTAATATGGGGAAAAACAATGATAAGTGGATGTGTACGTACATTAGCTGTTACCACCCAGAAGGGAGATCTGGAGCCATCCTGGGGAGGAAAACTGTGCAGCATCAGTCAAACTGGATGTGGGGGGAGGGAATGGTTGGGAAAGGAACTGGCAGCAAAACAGAAAACATCATTATACTGCTGTATAAATCCATGGTGCATATGCGTCTTGAATGCTGCATGCAGTCTTGGTCCCCCAGAGAGGATGTAGTGAAATGAGAAAAAGTGTGACAGTGCTGGCAGGAGTCCTGCAGTGTGACAGGAGGCTCTGGCTAAGAGAGAAGTCAGGGGCAGAGCTGGGAGCAGCCACAGGATGAAATTTGGAAGAGCCGTGGGTCAGAAGTGACAAGCGTAGAGGCAATAGGTATGAAATGACTCCCTTACAAAGGGAGAATAACCAGCCTCTTCAGCTTGGAAAGGTGACAGCTGAGGGGATTACACTAGAGATCCATCAAGTTGTGATATGCACAGAGACATGAGTAAGGAATGATTATTCACTATTTATCACAGCATGGAAGCTAGGGGGCAGGAAACAAAGTTACTGGACAAAAGTTTTAAAGGGGAGAGAAAATAATTACTTTTTCATCAATGCGTGGCCAAACCTGGAACTCCTCGCCACAGGATGCAAGTCAGTGATACAATTACAGATGAAGTCAAAGGGTTTGGAAAGTTCATGAAAGTAAAGTCTAAAAAGGGATGCTAAACTCAGGGATGCAGATGCAACCTCCAGCTCAGAAAATTTCTATGCTTCCGATTGCAGGATATTGGGAAAATCTCCACCCTGTTCCTCTCCTGTGTTTTACTCTAAGCCATCACATAGGCTACTGCCAGATAAGATGCAAAATTTGGACCAAGGCAGGGTATGGCAGAGGCTGTGTTACAGGTCTAGGTGTGTCAAGATCAGCGCAGACTCTACGTTCTCCGGGATGCAAGGCCACACTTAGCAATTAATGTACTCATTCTTGTGACTGATGATCATTCATCGCAGTCCTACTCCAGGGAAGGGTTAGCTGTTCGGGAGCATGTGAGATTAATTCCTAACAAAGAGTTGTCCAACCACTTCCTTTAGGGGAGCAGCCACAAGAAGATAGACATTTGTTCTGCATCACTGACTGCTTTAGGTCATCCCCAGAGATGGATTTAAAGCAAAACCTCTTGAACCCTCTTGAACTTTAAGGAAAGTCATTCCTGGATTTTCCATCTGGCTCAAAAGCTCTGCAAGGGGCTGAGATTCAAACACCTCTGAACTGAGGGGAAGTCTGGAGCCAGATCCACAGCTGTAGCTCGAGGCCATCCTGAGCTTTTCATGTCAGCTTTCTTTGAGAGCGCCAGCTCCGTTCTGCACAGTGCAGCTGGGCCACAGGCCGTGCAGCAGATAGAGCGAGAGGGATTCCTCTCACATACCACTCACAGAAAATTTACCTTCAGGTAAACTACATTAAGAAGGCTTCATTATATCGGACAGCTGTTTACTCTGCTGAAGAGTGTAAGGAGGCCTTCTTTTCTGCTTTTCCAGGACTTTCATCTCCCCTCTCTTTCAGGAAGAGTAGGTGTAATAAGATTTAAAGCTCTGCCATGTAATTGTCATGAAGTTTATATCCCATGATTCCTGTTTGTGAGCAGAAATAAATTAAGCACCTGGATAAGCCCTCTCTCTCTCCTCTCTCCTGAGCACCCAATGTGATGAGAAAACTGCTGAGAAACAACCACAATTAACGACGGGGTCACATTTAGTTCAGCACCATCGGCTGGTTAATTGGCTGATTCCATTACAGTTCCCCTTATCTGCGTGCCAACATAGCTTCTAACAAGCCACTTGCTGGGTAATTAATCCTGTCCAGGGTTTAGATCCTGGAGCTGGGTCTGCTTTAAGGGACTGTGCCATTACAAAGTGCTTCCTCTGCTAGCAGAGCTGCTTCACTCAGAGCTCCTTGCAGAGTCCAACTGTGGGTCTGGCTGGCAGAGGAGACACATGGAGACATTGCTTTCCTGGAGGAAAGCTGGCCTTTGGTTTTGTGAAAAGAATCCAGACCCTGAATTCAGTTTCTTCCCTGTGCTTGATGCTGCTTGACAGATCAGTAGTGAGGCAGTGCCTTGATAAGTTAACCATCCCCCCTGGCAAATGCAGATCATTTTAATGAATAAAACCATAACAAGATATAACGATCTCTGCTATAAAATGGAAGTAATAAGTTTAGAAACTAATCAAACAGAGATCTGATCAACAGAAAGAAAGAGGAAAATGGAGAATCATTGTCCAGCTGGATACAGGCTTAGTGGGAAGGGCCAGGGTTCATGCACAGGGAAGAGCAGACACTAGCAGAGTCAGCAAACAAGCAGCTGTCAGGGAGGTCTGTACTTCTGTTGATGTTGTGCCTCCTGCCACAGGGCAGCCCAGTGGACTTTTGGGGGTGAGGTGTACCCCTGTTTGTCCTGTTGATTGGACAAGACAGAAGTGCAGATTTTATTTACTCTGATGTAAAAAGGTGTCCTTTCAGGTTTCTCAGATAAGCTGTAACCGAGGAAGCACTCACCTTGGCCTTCTCCAGGCTGTGATGTGCCGGGGTGTGTGCCAGACAGCCAACAGAAGATATGCACAAGGTGATAAAGGCAAGAAAATAAAACGTGGTGGAGGTGAATGATTGGAAACAATCATTTGTGTAGCCTCTATCTACTGATTTCTCATGTAAATACTTATAAAAATGAGTGCATGGAAAGTAGGTCACTTTGGAATAACATCCTTGGAAGCAGGGATGTTGGAGATGCACATGGGGAAGGCATAATGCCAGGATCAGCAGGGATGCAGCAGGGATGTAGGCAATTGGATGATTTGAGCTGTGGAGAAAAGGAGGAGGTGCTTGTATTTTTACCACCCATTCTCAATCTGCTCTCACTTTTATGAGGAGATTGGTTACCTCCAGCTTTTCTCATGGAAAACTTTCCTGTATCAGGTGCTCTCAGTCCTTTCTTTAATTTGCATCAGTCAGATGTGAAAGTAGCCTGGCAGTTGTTAACAAAGTCACCCAAATGTTTTTTCCTTCTGAAAGATGGAAAAGAAAGGGGATGGTCTCAGAGATAGCAAGATCTAAATCAAATAGGATGTAATGAGATGAATCTTGAGATATTCCTCAGAGCTTATTTGCAGCTCGGCCAGCGCAGGAACACCATGCTCCTCATGAGCTCGGGGACCTCTGCATGACTTCTCCCAGCGGAGCTGGGTTTTGCTTCAGCCAACAGCCTGGTGGGCTTGACATGTGCAGAGCAGGTACCTGATCTGAAGCAGACTTCAGAGCAGAAAGGAAAAACATCTACCTCCTAGCCAAAGAGGACATGAAAGACTTTGTTAGCTGGGTTACCTGGGGCACCAGGAGACAGTGGGGACAACTTCATAATTGTGAAGGTCTTTTGTAGTTTACATCCATGCACAAAAATCCTCATTATCAATAATTTCATAAATCAAATTTGGAAGTTGGTCTCCAAACTTGTCTGCACCTATCTATTCAGGCAGGTGAAACAAACACATGAGAGGCATGTGGCAATAAAGAGATATTGGTCATGAGAAAATATCACTTTAAAAAGTGGTGACCCTGGAAGAGCTGGGGAAGGCTTTGTGGCTTGAAAGTGGGTGACTGTGCTGAGGAGGGGAGATCAGCATGATAAAGACAGACCTGAAAGGACACAAAAGGAGCTAGGGAGCAGGAAGGGGAAGGCACTGAACAGGGCATAGGGTCAGCAGTTGAAGTCTTGATGAGGGAGGACAGATGGAGGGAGAGAGAGGGAATTTGTGACATTTGCAATGAAGCAGAGGAAGGCAACTTTACTAGTGAGGTTTCAGTGAACTAGAAAGTAGGGAGAGATGAGATTACATGGCAGTAGTGAAAGGAAGAGCTGGACACGGCTGTTCAGTTCATTCTGCTCATAATCAGTAGCTGAGAAATCACTATTCCTTAACAGCATAAGCAACCCTCAATTAAGAGAAGAGTGGAGTTTTGAAGGAAAGCGGATGTCTTCAGACATTTGTGACCAAGAGAAGTAGTGCCAACTGCTCTATGTCCTTTCTTCCTGTGGGGCTACTGGGAGGCAGGACTGTTGATGAGAGTTAGGTATTTTCTTTGTGATCACTGGTGTCAGAAAGGAAAGGTGTTAGGAATTTCACAGCCCCTGCTCTGCCAGTGTAGGTTATAATTTTGTTTCTCCTTCCTGACTAACGAGCCGGAATGCTGGAAATATGCGCCAGTTTGACAAGTATCCCTTTGGCCTGCAGAACTGCTCCCCCATTTTCCTGTCCTGCTGCAGTTTAGCTAACCAGCTCTTGGGATGCCTGCTCCTTTTGGGGACAGATAGCTCCGGACACCTGCAGCTATCTGATGCGGCCCAACCCCTTAGCATGGGATTCCTAAGACCACAGCAAGGAGGGGCAGTTCCAGGGGAGCTTTGCCAGGTTGCTGCTTTCTTTGTTTTTGCTGGCTAACTGTGCCTCCACACTGATTTTCACCAGAATTAGTGCATTAGGGGGATTCTTCATTTCTGGCTGCACAGCTGTTGCCACTTTGCAGCTTCAGTTATGGCTGTATTGGGGATATTCCCATTTCATACAACTTTGGAGCTTAGAATTTGTGGGGGCTGAACACTTTTGAAGAAAATTGTCTGAGGAAGGCAAGAGGCACTCCAATATGTCAAAGAACAGACTGGGACTATTGATGTATTTGGTGCCATGTTTTCAAACTGCTGCCTGCTGGGAGCCACATCCATCTGTCTTTTGTTTTTCTTCCTCCAGAAGTATGTACTAAGTGCCATCTGATTTACTTAGAAAGAATGAAACAACCACTGTTCAAGGGAAAATCTAATGCAGTTCAGGTTCATCCTAACCTCCATGGATAAGAAACCTGAAGACTTTGATATTATTACTAAGAATATTAGAATTAGTGAAGCTTTAAATACAGCATTTAGAACCTTGGGAAGTTGTTCAGCCTGAGTGGGAATAGGGTTGATGCAGCAAAATCCCGAGAGTATCAAGATAGAAGTTAGGAGTTTATATATATTATTATTGTTGTTGTTAAAACCAGACTGCCTTTACAAAGGTACCAGTGAGAAATCATGCTGGTTTTCCCATACAACTGCATTGTCCACAACCATCTTGAATATCAAATGCAGTCTGTTGAAATCTATAGTCCTGATGCCCTGCCAGAAGGGAATATATGTATATTCTATATATATTTTTTCTATTTTTCTTCACGAGCCCCGAGGTTAGCCAATGCAATTCTCCTTGAGGGGCAAGAATTTTAAAGGGCCAAGCTCACATATTTCTGATACCATCCATAGAAACTAGCATTTCTAACAGACCAGTGCTTGAATCTGTTATTTGTATCTGTGAATGCATTGTGTCTTCTGTTTGGTTGTTAGGGTTGGGGTTTTTTTGTTTTCTAGTGAACTTAGCTAACATGCAGTTTCTGTTGATCTGCTTATGCCGTGGAAGGTCTGAATTCTGTGGTGTTGCCTGTATATTATAAATAATGTACACACATTTTAACCAGATACTGTGCTGCCTTGTGAGAGTTGGAGAAGTCCCTGACTATCTCAGATGGGATCATCTGTGTTCTGTGGAGTGCAGCACATAGATAGGTCCTGTCAGCAGGGAGGTGCATCAGACCTCTTCTGTTTGCCTTTTTCTGTAGGTCTGCCCCGTGCATCCCTTTTGAGATAGTCTAAGTATGCTCTTTATGGATATGATTTTTTGCTAGCAAAACAGTAATACTATCACTAGTCAGATGTGCTGCTACTAATAAGACTCATACTGGTAAAAACATATTTTCCTCCAATAAGGAAGATTTTGTCACAAAAAGGGTGCTTTTTAACAGTTTTCATGCAAGGGAGAAAGGGATGGAAGAGGGGAGAGATGTGTTGCTTTACCTAAACTGGTCTAGTTAAAGTAGCACCATTTTTGTGTGTAGACAAGAGCTTAGGAAATGTGCAGGTCTTAGTCTGGGGGACAGGACTTTAAAGCAGTCATTGAAGTCTAGTGTCAGTTTTCAAGGCTGAAGAATATTATTTTATTTAGGCTTCCAGACCAGCCTTGCTCCAGGAATGCACTTAGGTTGTTTTTAAAGCAAACATGAAATCAATAGCCTGGTGTTCTGCTCTGCTATTTCTTGCCAGAGCCTAAGGACCACACATGGGTTTTCCCTCCTCTTCGTCACACTGCCAGGCATGCTCTCGGATAATGGCAGGCAGTTCTTGTGGATGAATGCAGAGAGGTTCCAAATGGCCAAACACGCATTGGACATCTGGGCAGTTTTTGCTGCAAAGTATTTTCCGTCAGGCTTTCCTCCAGATATTGCTGTGAAAGGACCAACTCACACAACCCTGTCACAGATTTTATCCAGCCTCTGACTTCAGTGGGAGTTTTATCTGAGTAAAGCTCAAGTAGGAGCCTGTCAGCTTACCTCACCATTTATAATGTTCCTGGTGGAACCGAGGGCTGTGGTTTTCATTTTGTCCCTGGCGTATACCAGCCCAGAGAGCAATGGAGCACTGTGCCTTCCTCCAGTGGTGGGCCTCAGCTCACATTTACCTGGACCCTTGCTAGGTGCAAGAAAATGACTCACTGGCCTCCATCCTGTGATGGTAACAGGGGCCTCACCTGGAGTAGCAGATACTGAAAGCTCGTCCATGAAGGCTTGACTTGCAGTTGGGTATCCACTCCTGACTCCAAGCAGCTGCCATCCTCATGAGGCAAATAACAACCTCTGGCCAGCTACTTAATCTCTCTTGAACCAGAGACCCGGAAGGCTATTCCTTCAGCACTCAATAGCTCCCTCAAGCTAGGCAAGCTCCACTCCTCCTGCAGGGCTTGAAAGCTGGACCTTGTGGTACCAAGGCAGGTTGCAGTTAAAAATGAAAATACACATTAGCAAAGACGAAGGCTGAAATTGGAAGTGACCATTTCGTGTTTGATGTCATTCAGAGGAGCCTGTTCTTCATTTAGGACATTAATAGTTGTAACAGAAGCTGTAATATTTCAACAACAGTGGTGATTAGGAGCAAAGAAACAGCTAATCTCCATCTAAAAAGAGCTAACTAGCCCGTCCTTTAGCCCCCACTGCACTGTCACATTTAAATACCATGAATATTCACTGCTTGGCACCCAGCTGGCAGCTGAGCTGTTTTGACACAAAAACCTTCAAACTCAAAGAGTTTTTAATCAGTCTGCAAGAGAGAGAAGAAGAAAGTGAGAGAAAGAAATAGGAACAGAGAAAATGAATCAATGAGTTCAACAAGGGGGTGTGTGTGTGTGTGTGTGTGTGTGTGTGTGTGTGTGTTACCCAAATCCAGTTAACCCCTTCCCTTCTCTGCAGCCACAAGTGCTGCCTCTCTGCAGCTCTGCAGTCCTCTCCCAGGCTGCCGGTGGATGGAGAAGGGGCACCCCATCCCTCCTGGGCGTCCCATTCCTCCTGGGTGCTCTGTCCCACCCAGCATCCCATCCTACCTGACTGCCCATTCCTCCTGGCTGCTCCATTTCCTCCAGTTTCCTCCAGCTGTCCCATTCTCCCTGGCTGCCCCATCCCACCCCGATGACCCTTGCCCCAGGCACCCCATCCCACCCACCTTCTCATACTGAGAAAACATTCTCTCTCTCTGCCTTTGCTTGTTTCCTGGTGTAGGGCTTTTTTACTCTCACCCATGCCTGTGTTCGTGAGTGGTTACCAATATGTTTCTATTGCAGACAGTACAGTTTCAGACACACTATGTGATGTGCTTCACAGCAGTCAGTCTTTGCCTACAGAGTCTGCATCTCAGAAAGAGGTTTGGCTGTGTTAGCAACTGCCATCTCCAATATCCTTATTGGAGCCTCAGAGTTGCCTACAGCCCACACAAACTCCTTTGCTTCAGTTTTTGCAGCAGGATTAACCACGCAACTGAAAACATAGAAAATCTTGCCTTGTCCTGGAAGAAAGAACGCCACAATACTCTAAAGGCCCAAGTTTCACCAGCACTGTGGATCTGGGCATTGATGGATCACCCAGCAGCCCCCATTTAACCTTAATCAGTCCTGCACAGACAACTGCATTTCTGTCAAACTAGCCCGAGCCTACAACACAGAGTTTATGCAACTTCATGCCATTATGTCATCTTTGGGCTGGTTGTGGTGGACAGTTCATACCTGATTTGACAGGAAAGTAGTGTGACATAGGCAGACTGTAACTGGTCTACTGGAGTGCCTTGCCGTGTAAAACTGACTCGTCTTAATTTTCTAAATGCATTTAACTTGGTGGAGTGAGTTTATGCTGGATCCATGCTTCATGTCATATGGCTGTGGCATTTTGATCTAATACTGGGAACCACAAAGACAGATTTATTTTATAATCAAACCACAGCCTAAGTCTCGAAACTTTGTGGCCCAGACTGCAGACCTCAATCACATGTGGGGAATCTATACTTGTACCTCAGCTGTCGGCATGTTCGGGGCACAGTGGGGACTTTTCTGACCTACTGTGTATTCAGTGAGTCTGTTGTGGGCTTAAAATACATATAAGGTTGTCTCATCTGCCTTCAGGGTCTTTAAAACAGAGTTGCACCTCAGAAGCCAATGTCCTAGTTCCCTTAAGGAAAACACATTGAAGAAGTGAAGTATAGAAGCCTGGGACTAATTTAGGTAGATTATGGCCACTGCAAAGGATACTGGGGAGGGGTCTAAATGAGGTGGTATTGTGCAGACCGTCAGAGGCAGGCCAGTGCTGAGGGGAGGCATTGCAGATGGAAACAAGAAGGCAGTTGCAGGAAATACAGGCCAGTGAGGAAAATAAGCAGCTAGCACTGGAGAAGTGAAGTGGGGAGCTGCATCCTATTGGTGGTGTAACAGAAGATCTGGTAGGTGAAGAGCAGGGTTAGAGAGGAGCTTGGCATTGATGGAAAGGCTGCCACAGTGGAGGGACTGAGAGAGAGCAAGGCGGTGGCAGTGCTGTGTGAGTCCTATCTGCACTACTCTGATCTGTCTGGACTGGAGGTGGACCATTATGGATGTCAGGGAAAGACCACAAGGAGAAATTAATGTAACCAAGATGGGAGATGAGATTTTGGGAGCAGGTTTTTCCTGTGTGGCTTCCCCATATCTGAAGCTAGTGTAAGATTTATTAGGAGTTACTGAAGCTGTGATGACTTTTACGGAATACAGTCTGGACTCCTTTGGGAGGAAGAAGTCGAAAGATTTGAGTTCCACATTTCATTAGTGCTCTCAAGATCCTCTAATGCTCTCCAGACTCAGAGATCTCACCCAGCACTTTAAAATTTACAAGCATGCACACAATAGCCAAATGTGCTTTGTAATCTATTCCCAGGCATCAGCCAAAGTGGGTTTTGCATAGATTGATACTTAGTCTATTCAAGTTGATAATTATTTTGAATGGAATACTCCCCATGAAGCATGCCTGGAACAGCATCAAACTCTACGGGCTGTGGGAGGCACATCCATCAGCTGTACTCTGGGATGTATTCTGGAAAGGCTCACAGCTGGATAGGAGGATCCATTTTCCTATATACTTAAATGAGAAAATAGCATGCACTTTTCTTCAGTCTCTTCTTGCCAACATCTGGCCACTACTTGCAATGAATTTGCACAGTTGTTATGAACTGTATCTGGGCATGCTTCCTTTGCCTGTGGAAAAATGTGGGAATGTAATCCTCCAGTACAAAACCAAGGTGTTCCAGCTAATATATGTCTCAGAGACCCAGAGGACATGGATTTGGAATGTTTTAGAGGAGGTGGATCAAAAGTATGTTACTTGACATTCAACTGCAGTTTTCTGTTGCCTGACTCCATCATATTTTCATATAGTTAACATGTTCTCCATTAGGTAAGGAAAATCCAGGCTGAGCAGCAGGTAGCAGAGATGTGGAACCAGCAACACTGACTTACCTGAGTCTGCCCACTCCCCAGTCTGTTGTCAAGGGAGCACGGTGCTGCTGTTGTGATGCTTTGGGGGTGGGAGGCTCAGATTGGACATAAAACAGAAGTTGAGGCCATCTGTGGTCATTAAAATTCCATGACACCTTTTGGTACTGAAGCAGTTGGTGCTAAAACTAACCCACTTGCAATACAAGGCAGACAAGCCTCGTGCAACCTGGTGACATACTGGCTTGTGAGGTTACTGGGTGTGTTTTCAGCCTGCAGTGGAGCATGGGACAGAGCCCAATGCTGCCTGCTCAAAAGTCACTATTCCCAGAGCCAGGAGCAGACTAGCTACATCCCTGTGACCAGAAAACATGCTGACAAGGAAAATACTAAGTATGGAACATGCAGCATGCTAATAACACAGCTCCATTGTTCCTGTGACTGGGTTTACTCTCACTCAATGCTGGATGGTGGCACATATATAGACAAGTCAATTTGCAGGAGATAGGATCATAGGATTGTTTGAGTTGGAAGGGACCTATAAAGGTCATCTAGTCCAATCCCCCTCCACCTCCTCCTCCACCCCCCCCCC
>NW_020799108.1:3995535-4047199 GCF_003259725.1 Athene cunicularia
GAATATGCAGAAATAAATGCCTTGTAATGAACCCTGGGGGGCTGAAGCTTTGATATGGATCTTGCCGGGGGTGTGTAGTGGTTGGGAGAAGTTCTGCCAGACTGAAACCCAGCATGGGGGGGGGGGGGGGTAGGGAGGCAGATAACTTTATTCACAATGCAAATAGGCTGCCCTTACTTTCAACCCTTCCCTTCAAACCAGGAGATATTAAAAAAACATGAGCTCTTCTAAAATAATAAATACATTAATTCTGCTGGATGTTATATTGCTGGTGCTTCCAGAAAAGTGCCCTGACACCATTTGATTGGAAAATCCAATGAAATCTGTTAATTCTGCTCTTGTCCTGGCTCCCTGAAATGCTGTTAGAAGTTCAGTAGAGTGGGCTGAACCTGTATTAGAGCACTTGGTTTGTTTAAGAAAGATTGGTAGCAGGTAGTTTTGCACAACAGGACAAAGATGCTTCAAGGAATGAGGGAAAGTCAACCCAATTCTCTCTGCAAATTTGAAACACTAGTCTGTGATTTACTAATGGGGAGCAGTGAGTTACTAAGCTAATCACAACACAGCGTCCTGCTCCCCTAGTCCAGAGGGAACCAGCTATTAATAAATTAGAACCCAGTGCTAAGCTTCAGGGATAAAAGGATCTACATTAATATGAAAATATTAATATCTGGAAGAGCAGATTATCATCTAAATGGGTTAAAATGAGATAGCACCATTGTTTAGAAGAAATGGCTTGCTTCAAATCTCATTAAAGCTGTAATCAGACGAGCAATGGAAGATATCTTCACACCCTTGAAAGCGCTTTGCATGCTTGATAAATGCGGCAATTGTGCTGGGGGATTCAAACATCTGCCCAAGGCTTGCCTTTCCTCTCAGTGTCAGCTGGAGGACCTGCCTGAAGGAAACAGAGACCCCAGCTACAACTGAAGGGGGATGATACAGCAGTTCCTTCTGAAGGGTGTGCAGCTTGCAGAAGCACTGCACTCCTCACTGAAATGGGTATTGCCCAGAGACCCCCGTGACTGGGAACAAGCTTCTCTGCTCCACTTCCCTCCAAAACTTTATCCAGAGCCACAGGGGGTGGGTGGAAATCTCTGAGATGAGGCTGTGTTCTCCCTCCCTCCCTCATGCAGACCAAAGGGAACTCTGCAGAGCAGTGCCTGCTCTGAAGGGGTAGAACAAGAGGGGGTGGTTGGGTTCAGGAGCTGTTTCCTCCCAGGCCAGGGCCCCGGATCAGCCCCGTTAGGGACATGTCCTCTGCAGTCGGCTCAGGTGCTGTCTGGCACGGGGTGTCCAGCCCTCACTGCTCACAGTATGCTTCCCTCCAGGCCTGGCCATTTTTTCCTCACTTGTACCAAGCTGAGCAGAATCTGTGCCAGCAGGGGCTGTGGTGCAGCCCGGCACATACGGGCAGCTCCCTGTGAAAACACAGAGACAGCTAGTGACCTGCCTGCCTTCATTCGTCACTCCCAGATGATAATGGTCCTTTCTCTGCCAGCTGGGCAGCTGCTTTCCTGGGCTTCTCTCTATCACCTTCAAAGAGTTTATGGTTCTTAGGTTGCCCCCTCACTCAACCCCCAAGGCAGCCTCATCATTCTCCTCGCAGAAACCTCAAACGTGGGGCCTCACAGCTATATCCAAGCTTGTCTCCCTGTGCACAGGATCCACAGTGGGATGGTCAGCATCCCTGCTCCCAGGTCTCTTGCAAATAGTCTTCTTTTCAACTGAATGAAATCTTTCAAGTCTGTATCCTGCTGCATGACTTCTGAGAGGGTTTTGTACAAAACACATCTAATCACGTGAGAAGCCTTCAGCACCTGCCCAGTGAAGCATGGTATGGTTTGTCTTGCAGCTTTTCACCAGCTGCAGGATGTAGGTTCATGCAGCTTAGCCCACAGCTCACCAGCATCAGCACAGTGACTACTTACTTGCCTAGGAGGGGACCTGTGCAACAGCATTGTGTTTAGCTCACAAGAATTTTTCCAGACTTCATCATGGGGATAGTTGGCCTTAGCAGTACTGTCACATAGAGATAAACTCAAGAGCTCTGTTCAGTGGCGTAAAATCTTTTCAACATTTTTATTTCAAATCCGGTCAAAATGTCAGATAGCCTGAGATTTCACTACCAGAGAAGGTTCTGTAAAGAAAATGCAACAACTGTTCCTGATGAGGTCAAAGCCAAAGTCAGACTGTGTTGCACAGAGCTGTTATTTCCCTTTGGTACCTGTGGCACTTCCAGCTTAGGCACCCAACCAAACCTTCCAGCACATCCTTCTGGGAAGTGCCCAGTCAGGCCAATGGTCTAGCTTCATCACAGACCCAGAAACACGTGTATATCACAAAGAGATGTTACAAACAAAGTATGGCTCATCTGCCTTGGGGAGGCTGGCGAGTAGTTTAATCTACTCAAGATATGGAGGACTTTTCATAATGCATACTTCTGATTTTCACAAATATTGAGACTATTCTTTGCATTAATGATAAAGTGGATTAAATGTGCCCCATTTTCCTAGACAATGCCCTTCTGGAGTTTCACAGGGACCAAAGTGGATCTGGCATTTAAACTAAAGAAATCCCTGTTTAGTGTGTAGGAGTCTCTGGAGAGATCTGCATTGCAGCTGTGAAATACGGCATCTCTTCCATTGCTTATCAGAGATCTATGCTTCTCCTGGGAAAATTTTGCCCAAAGGATTCAGCCTTTGCCAAATTTTCAACTGGATTTTGTTTGTTTATTTTAAATTTCTTTTTAAACATCTCAAACCAACAAACTTTAAAAATGCTCTAAATCTATCATCTTGAGTTAATCCCTTAAAATAAAATAATAAAAAAGTAATTCCTCCAGTCTGCCACCTTCTATTTCTAAGACTTAGTCTAAAATGGATTTAAATGACTGAAATTCTAAGCCCTGAAAAAATGGAGTTTAATTGAAAAAAAATCAATTTTTTTTCTTTCCTCCTTGGTATTGCACTTGTCCATGGCATCTGATTCATCTGAATTTTAAAATAGTTCATATCAAGCATGCATGTGTGTGTAAACTGCTGCTCTTCAGACATTTGTGCCCACTTTGCAGTAACAAGGAACACAGGTACCCAAGGAGCGAGTCACCCAGAGACAGCTCTGCCTCATCTCCTCCCCAGTCAGTCCTCCAGGAGATCTTTGCCCACGTCTGTGCTCTCCTCCTTCATGCCTATACTCATTTATCATGCAAAAAAATCAGGCCAGGGATGGAGCCAGATATTTTAGGTCCCAAACAACCTCTTAATTTTTTCCAACGTTTCCACTATGCTGGAAGGCAGAATTTTGATATAATGCTACATGGACCCTGGAGGTGGTGTCTGGCTACGAATGCAGCTATATCCCCTTCAACTTCAGGGGTGCTCCAAGCAAATGGGTGGGTTGGGCTCTATAAATAGTGTGTACTAATTCATACTCCAATTTACAGAAAGGGATAGTAGAAAACACACAGCTACAATCTATTCAGGAAATTTGTTAATATTAGAACCTCAGGGAGCAGCTCTGCTTACCTCATAGACATCTGTTTATTGGAAATAGTTCAATAAACAATTTTCTCAGCCTCATTATCTTAGCAGTACAGGCATTATAGATGAGGATGATGTTACAGACCTTTCCAGTCCTAATGCAGGGTTGTTCTCAGTAGAGGGGTGTAGGTCCACAGTTTTTTTCATAGCTGCACAATACATAGACATCTGCAGCACGTGAAACACTTCGGTGTCAGCAATCATAATGAAGCCCCAAGTCAAAACCTCAAAAAGTACACTTCCCCAGTCCTCTGGATAAGACTTATATTGGACTCTAGAGATGTTAGATGGAGATCTCCCAGTATATCTCAGCAATAAATGTTTGTCCTGGAAATAGCTTCAACTGCGTATTTTGAATTGATTCTCTTTGCTTTGGATAGAGCTAATGTCCAAGTATCTGTAGGTACTGGTCCCATTTAATCATCTGGGATCCTGCTGAATGGTGGTAACCTACAGAACTTTCCAATGTAATGTATGGCCAAGACTGGAGAATCCCAACTTTCTGCCTGTTTCTGGTGGCTATCCAGGGAATATGGTATTCACCAGGGAGGATGGTGAAGGAGAACAACCCTCTAACATAAAATGGATTCTGATATTTGTATCTGTATCCAGACTGTTGCAGAGTATACAATGGCTATTGTCTTTGAAGAGCTTTGTTACCTGTCTCATCACCTGGAAAGGACTTTAGGATATTAAATAGAGAACAATCAATCCCACTATCAGCAAATAACCCTCTAGGAAATAAATACAGTAAAAGAGTTATACTTGTCTTAATGGATGTTGCCTGTTGCTATAATCTCAAATTCAGAGGTTATTGTATTTGAAGAGCTCTTCTGGAGCTATTCAGAGAATATGCATGTGTTGGGGTAAATGGGTGGAATATGATTTGAATTGAAAAAAATCTGTTTCTGTAACAGTATGTATCTCTAAAAAATATATTTCATCTTACGACCAGCTGGATGAATGTCTTGCTGTGAAACAGCAGCATCACGGTACCACACATCTTAAAGGCAATGCTAAATTCAGACCCTGGCTCCAGCTAAAAGACTCAGGATGTCATGATGTGCTGTTTGGGGCCAACTTGCTGTAGAGAAAAGCAACATTCAGGTCTGGATCCAGACCGAGTCCCCATTCTCCTGCTGCTAGGAGCACTAGTTTTGCTCTACTTGTTTCACTAGGAACGAATGGGTCTGCTTTGGTCTTCTTCCAGACTGGTTGTACTTTGCCTCATTATAAACTTCACCATGCACTGTCCTTTCCCCTGCCTTATCTCCCCATCTCCTTCAAGGGCAACGATGGAATGCAAGAGAGGTGCTTTTGCTGGGAGCTGTTCTGAGCTGAGAGGACAGGCAAAATGACCCTTTCTCCTGCTTGGTGTTTCAAACAGCTTCCGCCCGCGGGGAGGGGATGTACTGAGAACGTGTGAGAGAAAACACTGAAAAGGGAGAAAAGGCACAAAAAAAGGAGGGGAAGAAAAGTACAGCAAGGAAGCTAGAGACAAACTTCAAGTTGTGGATTATTTCTCACCCAGGCTCTAATTAGGAAGCCTCTTATGGGACTGTGAAGCTGTCAGGCTGCCAAATGTCAGCGTGTTTATCGGAGATCAGGCGAGTCTCCTGTCTGTAGCAGCAACAGTTTGGTGCCATGATCTTCCTGGGTCCTTCCAGCGTGTGCAACTCACACTCGGCACTGACACCTCTGGGGGCTTTGAAGCACAGTGGAGGGCTTTTCCTTCTCCCTTAAGAATCCAAAAATAAACCTTTTCCTGGGATTGGACCTCTTCATTCTGGTTCTGCGCAGAGAGGGTTAACCATAGGGTGCAGAGCTGCTTAGGCAGTATGTGACTCACATTCCCAGGGAAATCCCCAGCTTATCTGATGGAGCCTGTTAGTCTGCTAATTGAATAAGCTCCTATTAAAAGTGCAATGTTTTTTAATGACTGCTAACAAAGGGCCAGATTCTGATCTGATCTTCTCGCTTGGCATCATTTTTGCTGATGGTCCAGCCCTGCCCCTAATTGCAGCTGTGGGGGTGGGCGGGAGGGAGGCAGCTGCCTCCCCACCTCACTGGCCTCCCTACACCCCAGCCTCACTGAAGAGCACCGAGCTGAAACCAAGGCACTAGCTCTGGCGCTTTCCTGGTGCAAGTGACATACCAGCTGGGCATCGAAACTTCTGTTTTAATGAGCCAAGACTTCATGAAGTGTAATAGGCAGGAAGCTTTTAATGAGACCTCTAGGAAGAGGGAGAAGGCTGCAGCGCAGCCAGCAGAGGAAAGCATTTGTTGGGAGACTACCAAGGGACTCCATGAAGCATAGTTGCTGCAAATATCTAATACGTGATCCAAGCCGTGCTCCGAGTAATTAACTTTCCCAGTGTTGAAATCATGTTGATTTGTTGATTCTGCATAGAAGATGTTGTCTATGCATAGGAAAAATGCTGTGTATGCCTCTGCATATGCACATTCAAACCTTAATTTTAATTAAAATTATGTGCGTTATATCTGTGTCTCATGTTCTCTATGGGAACTGACTTTGAGGAAGTATTTACCTACTAGGAAAAAAAAAAAAAAAAAGTGGTTAGCATTAAAGTGAACTTAGTTGGGTTCCAGGGTACTTCCAAAGGAGAGCATAACAGCTCTGATTTCAGCCAGGCCCCAGCGCCCCAGGCTGGGGTTAAGCTCCCTTGCATGACCCCATGACCATATTTGCCTTCCTTGTCTCACCTGAAACTCCCAGTGCATTCCCCAAGTCCGTGTGACATCAGAGCCATTAAAAGTTTTCTAATATAATTATAAGGAGACTTTTTTTATTTTTTCTTGATAGTCAGCAATGAGATCTGGCCACCTTCACCCCCACCTGTCACCACACCCACTCAGTTCCTTTATGTGTCCCTTTCGGTTTTCTTGTATGAAATTTTCCATTAAAATGCAGGAGCCTATTTTAGAAGGTCCCATATAATCACACTGACACTCAGCTGCTGCTTTAAAAGTTTCATAAGCAATCCATAAGTGGTGGGTTTTTTTCCCTGCAATAACAATAGCAAAGTGTCAAAAATCTCAAGCTCCTGTTATCAGAGGCAGAGTCTAAAACCCATTTCTCAGCCTGTTTTCTATTCCCCACTCCCAAGTTGTCAGATGCTGTGACATGGCTCCATCACGCCACGACTAGCAGTCCCAACAAACAGAAAATTATTTCCAACTGGCAAACACGCTGTTTACTTTCCAGAAAAATTGCACTTTCCCATCTGACAGCTGATCAAGGGATCTCCTGCTGCTGTCAGCATGAAGAAGTGTTTAAACACAGGGATGGAAGTTTAAACACTTTCTCATTATCACAGAATAAAAAAAAAAATTAAAAAATAATAAAAAAATAAAGGCATTGAGACTCTCCGACCACCTGCTGTGCCAGTAATGAAGCGATGTCACATGACCAGCCGGCGAGGACTTTTATCTCTGCCCCAATATCATTACTGAAGTGACACCTGTCACATGACCCACATCAGGGCTTTCATCTGGGCTCCCCAAATGCAGTTCTGGCTTGTGAGGAGGATTTTCCTGGCACTTTTTTCCCCCCTTTAAAGAGCATTGCCCACTTGCACCATTACAGACAGGGGTTTGCAAGTATTAAAGCCCTTGGATTTTTTCTTGGAGATATGTAATTTGGCCAACAAACTTGCCCTTCACTGAAGTAAAACAGAATCTTGGCCTGGGAAAGAAGTTATTTCATTTACTTCAAGGTGTTTATAAAGCAAATATTTAAGTCGGCTGTTAAACTCTCTTCACATAAAAGAGGATGTTAAAGGATTTCTCCAAAATCTCTGATTTGTTTTTATTTTTTTATTAAGTGGTGAGAAGAAACAGTTTGATGACCCTTGAGCATAATGATCTCCATTTACATGCACTTCATAAACTCTCATCTGCTTTACCTAGGCATCCTACCTCTGCCAGGAGAAAATCTTTTCTGGAAAAAAGGAAAGGTCAGTCCTGCACCTCTGCCAATGTCTGGGATTTTTTGTGAGGTCTTCAGTAGCAAACACCTCAATTTGAGATGGGCCCACATACATGATAGAAGTACTGAGCACTTACTCACCAGCACCCATTCAGTTATTACCTCAAAAAAAAATCCAGATGTGATAGGGGATGGCCACCCACATATATGAACTAGGTGTGAGCAGGTTGGGGATAAGCGAGTCTGAATTTCATGGCTTTTTCCTACTCCTCTTTTCCCACTCCACACTCAACCATGCACAAAGTCTGGTACTTCTCTGACCCCTTCATAATCTGATCCAGCTCACTAAAGCAACGAAAAGCTAACTCAGCGAAAGAGCTAATAGTTTTCCACCTGTTTAGTGAGTTAAGTCAGCTTGTCAAAGGCTTAGAAAAGTGCCAGAGAGAAAAAGACAGAAAGACTGTGAAGTTGAGGCAGGGAGGGAAAGGGGAGAAGCAGGACCACCTTTTTGGGTGGCACTATCTTGGTACATGAATTCAACTGTGTTTCTTGTTACCTACTCTTCCTGACTCATTACAACGCTACATCCATTTTCCTTGAGTGTTGTTGCCCCTGGGATTTTGCAGGCCAGGGTATGGAAAATCTACTGAGATCAGTAGTCCTGATGTAAATAGTACTCCCTTTAGTTTGGGAGAGGAGTTGTTCTAGGGCAATTTCTCTCTCTGATCTGACATATTTAAGACATTGGGCCTCCAATGTTGAGTTAATGAACAGAAGAGTGCTGGGTTGCGGTATATCCTTTTGCCAGGGTCTTCCTGGCTTTCCAACTCTCCAGATACAGAGCTGGAAGGTATCATTCGACCCTTTGGCGATTAAACGTAACAGCTTTGGCCATTGTGGGGTAGCAGCTATGTAAAAGAGCAAAGCCATTCTCTCTGCTGCTCCAGGGCAGAAGAAATTTACAACATATGTCCCGGATAGACACATGAGGAAAGTGATTCGGTTCCCATCATTAGATCCCTCACTGCCCGTGCATAATATGTCCTCTTTTTTAAACATATTTTGAGCACTTAGTGGCTCCCAATTAGGAGCAGGCATCCAGCCATAACTATTCCATGGCTGGCATTAGGGATTCTGCTTCTTCACTGCTCTTAGTCCAGCGACCTCCAAGATGGCAAAAGGAACACAGAACACCTCTATTCTAACTTGGGCATCATTTACAGCCTCTCCAAACATGCGTATAACAATGCAGCATTAATTCAGAAGTGGAGAGCTATCTTCTACCTATGCAGCCAGTCATTCACTTTAGAAAAGCTTCTCAGTTCTTAGAGGCTTTTACAATGCAACAGCCAGTGCCAGTGTGCTTAAGAACTCATGTTTTTCTTCTAAAAAAGTTCCAAATGCCCTTCTCTCCACAAATAAACCTGCACATGGGAAGCTGACACAGAGATACCGGCCTAAGTAGAACTCTACAGGATACTCTAGTCTTATCTTTCTTATACTGCTGTGAGGTCACTGTAATATTATTCCAGATTCATTGCAGAGCAAATGAAAGGCAGGAGATCCTAATACTGAGACAAATTTCTGTTCAGTATTGCAAAGGGAGGTCAGGCATTCACACTCACTGAGAGTGGCTGGTGTCTGGAAGATCTGGGTCCACACAGTATAGAGGTAGAAGGACTTTTGTGACATAGCTTGTCTTTTCATCAAGGCAGAGAACTTTAAGGACTGTCATGTAACATAAGAAATATCTCTTGTCCTCTTATCTAAGCAGTGCCTGCAAATAGTCTGTGTGCTCTTTTATGTAGCTAATCTATACGTTCCTGCAATTATGTCTATAGCAAGGGCAAAAGGGGACATAAACAGTTGTGCTGCTTCCTGCCCAGATCTGCAGTGTTTGGTTAGCAAACAATGGACTGGGGTGGGGCTGGAGATGTAGCTCCCTTACACTAAAATGTCACTTTCCAGCTCTTTCTATGGCTGCCACCCATTTCTCTGGTGTTTCCCCATAGCTCCATGACTGGTTTTGTTCCAGTGCCTCAGTGGTCTGCATAATTTTTGCTGAGAGAAGTTCTCACAGTCATGCCAGTGACACTACTCAGATGAATAAGAAGTATTCAGGGTTTGCATGCCTGCACCTTAATGGTTTATCTTTGTCTTCCTTTTCTTCCCAGATTTGCTGTGAGGTTACACCAAGGCTTCTGGTTTCTGATGTCCCAGAGCTGAGAAGAAGTATCCCAGATAACTGAAACCAAGCAGACTAGTGCATGAACACAGTAAGTTACTTGATTTCCCAATTCTTCCAGGAAGAATTCTGTAAGAAATTTTATAGTAACTTAGTTGGGAAAGAGCTCTCTGATTTCCCTGTATATCCTGATCAGCACTCACCTCAGATTAGTTTTCCTTCTCATAGTCTGTCAGCAGCCCTGAGATCAAGGAGATTAAAACACCCTGGTAACTCATTAATGAGCCAGAACTCTCTGCAACAGCTGGACCAAAAATGGCCTGTGTTTGACTGCATCTTAATTCTTTGCCATCTCCCCTCTGTTCATCAACACCTGCACACATTTGGGACCCAGTATAAGAGGACCCCTGAATTCAGCTCTAAGCAACCAGTCTGCAATGCACATGTCTAATGCTCTGCTGGTGTGGAACCAGTATGCTGGTAATCCTGTTAGTAATGGCAGAAGCTCCCTCTAGGAAATTATAACAAATAGTCTTAAACAATTCCTTTTGTTGACAACTTCATCCAAGAAACCATCTTCCCTGGAGACTTCACTCAACTTTTGACTAATCCCCTCCTTCCCTCAGGAGCTCTTTTGTTGAAAGAGATTGTAGGCAAACCCCAGGAATGACAGGTCTCTGTAAGCCTTGGATCAGCCTCTACATTCTTTCAATTGTCAGTCCCCATCTGTCCTGTTTGTACATCCATCTTCTGGTCCAGGGATCTCTCTATTAAGTGACACATGGCTGAGTTTATTCTGCAAGTCCACTGTCCAGACTGTGTTGTTACATCTTCGTGGCCAAGTCAATCTTTCTGACAATGCTTTCTGAAAAACAAAAGGCAGGACATCTGCACAATTTCATTCTCTTCTACTGAAAGGTGATTTTTAAAAATACCTCCCCCCACCAACCAAACTTTGCTTTTGTTTTATATTCTCAAAGATTTTGCTTCATTTTGTCAATATCAAGAGTTATTTCAAAGGTTCTTGGTGTAATGGAGGGTAAAATCTGCCCCTATTGCAAAGGAATTCTGTTAGGATAAAAATCCATGGCCTAAGTCCTGAATCAAATAGAAAAACAAATCCTAATTACAAATAATTCTGCAGGGCTAGTGACTTCAGTTACTTTGCTTGTTAACAGTTGGTTTAAAACAAGCTCTAATCTTCCTGTAGATTCAACTACAATACAAGATACAATTCAACATAAAATACAATTCAACATAGAAGATGCACTGCATTATTTATCTGCATTTTGAGAGGCAGCATGAGAACGGAAGCAGATTCCAATGATCCATACGTTCCTCCTCAGCAGGTAGAGGGAAAGGGGTGGAATAGGGTAGAAAATGGATGGAGTGTTGGCATGGAGTGTGTATCACCCTGGGATAGATGCCTGGCACTATCTCTTCCCTTCCTGAAACCAGAAGGAGAACAAGGAGGAGGCTGTGATGATGTTTTGTCCCTTGCTGTGTTGCTCAGGGCCCATGGATTCATGATTGAGCGTGGTATGTTTAGCTTTTTGGTTTTGTCTATTTTTGTAACTTAACTCAGGTTGGTCAGTGAAGGAAGGCTGGCCAGTTTCATTATGTTCCCAGGAAATTCCATTCTCTCATGTGCCAGCTTGATGCTGTTGTGCTTTAGATGCCTATCTAGCTCTGATTAGATTTGAAAAAGCATACAGAACCCCCTGCTTTCCATTGGTAGCCTATTAAAATGACAAAAAAAATACGGTTTCATTTATAACCTTACTTGCATGTCTGAATCCAGATGCCTTTTTAAAAAAAAGAATTAATAATATGAACACCTTCACTTATAGAATGTTTTCTAGTAATGAAGCGCAGAAGAAAACATTGACATTTGTTGACATTTAAGCTTGCTTAGTATGTTTTGGAAGCAGCTTTAAAAAGGGGACACAATCTCTGTGAGGTCAGGTTAATATAACAAAAAAAAAAGAAGAAAATGTTTAAGAGCATCTCCTACTATTTTCGTGGTTTCACTATTTTAAATTACGTATTTGTGAAATACTCTCAAAATCAGTTAAAACTGGCCAAATCCAAGTTCACTGAACACTGAAGCATGATTGCCTTGCTCAAGTGAGTTGTCCCAGAAACCTTAGTGGAACTGACAACCAGCTTTTTTGGCAGGATTAGTTCCTCTCTGATCACAGAGAGGGAACAGACGCCCTGTCTGCACTTAGATGAGCAGGTGAGCAGGCAGTGTATCCAGGCTGCCTCCAAAATCCAATCTGGTCACAGGGCTGGCAGTGTCAGGTCCTTCTTGAAAGCACTGGAGGCTGTCCTGTCTGCCGGCTGTTGTCTACATGATGAGGGCAGATGGGGTAGAGAGAGGCTGTGAGATCAAGTACTGAGTGCTGGGGCCTGATCCTGTAACAGGTACATGCCTTCTACATGCATTTGAAAGCACAGACGGGTAGCTGTTGGTTTGCCCTGCTCTCACAGCTAGGTTGCCTCTTGGTTTGGCAGACAATAAGACAGTCAGACTAATTTGGCCTCAAGATCAGTTTCCATGTCTGCCCTGCAATCACAGACCCAGCTGGTGACACTGACTGGACACATGCTGTTAAAAAATGCACGAACTAAACAAGGAGAAAGGATATAATAATAGGGTATTTTCTGGTGATTTCTTTCAGTAACAGTGATTTTAAGTGATCTTATGGTATTATGTAACAAAAAGGAGATTAAAAACAGTGATGCTGAAGCATCATTTTGAGGTGTGTCATATTAAAATAGTGATTAATTAAACCCAAGGATGTTACAAGCTAAGGAGAATTTGCCTAGCTCTGCTCTGGTTCCATTGCATCTGAAATCAAAACAAGTAACCTTAAAATGTGAACCCAATAGACAAGGACAAAGGCAAACAAAGCAATTTGGTTAATTTAAGCAATGGGGAAATGAAGCAATATTTTGACTGGGGAGGCATCAGAGGAAAGGGCAGTCATCTGAGACTCGGGAATATGACAAACCCAAGCCTCTTGTGATACCACTAAGCATTGTGCATTGGGGGCCATTGGCTTGCTGATCTCTTCTCTCTGAATGTGAGATTTCCCACTTTGTCCTCAGACTGGGACATGGTCATCCAGCCCTTAGTATCAGTTCTGTTTTCCCACCTTCAATACACAAAGGAATTCATGTGCTAAGGATGAGGGCAGCAGCTTTGACCGTGGCAACAATGCACTTACCCAAGAATTAGTCAATCTGCTTTTCTACCCTGCTTTCTACCAAAACTTGCTTGAACCTCCTGAGAGTTGGCCTTTTTTGTAAGAAGCAAACAGGTCACAGATTTCAGGTTGCAGTCTCACTCCTGGGACTGTGAGCAGAGATTGTCCTGGGGAAAAAATCAGGGTGAAGAGAAAGCTGCAAAATGGTCCTTTTCCTTCACTGTGCTACTTTCCTAATGCTCTCCTGTGACATTAGCCACAATATAAACTAATTCAGGATCCTACTTCTCACACCTCCATTTCTTCTGATTTTTTTTTTGAAAATGATTTCTTTAATCTAGGCACCCTTCTCTAGAAATCTCATCTATGGTTTCTTTTCTTTTTTTCTTTTTCTTGGAGCAACCAGCAAAATACTATTTGGTAGAACAGTGGTAGGAATGCAACCCGCTAATCAAAAGGATTCAAATGGATCTACGTACTGCCAAGCTCTCTCCTTCCCACCCAGCAGAGGGAGAAAAAAGAAAAAGAAAAAAGAGATAGAGTGAAGGCACGGAGCTTCTCTCCTTCAGCAATCTCACAAATGCAAAACCTTCCACTCCAGTGACTCCTCATTAACTTACCAAATCTGACAGTCTAATTATCGTAGCTGCTTCACGCTTAGAATAAATAAATACTAAAGTGGGTGTTTAAAGAAATTGAGCAGTGAAATTCAGTCATCTAGACAGTCAATAGAGAGAGAGTTTATTTTAAATTTTTATATTCTTATGTATTTATATCATTTTAGGAAAGATAATGAGATAGTTGTCTTTCAGGCTAATTGAGTTCTTAGGCTCATGGTTGCTTGCTGTCACAATCTCAAACTTAGCTTTAACTTTTGTGCCTTAGCAATCCGATCACTACATCCCCACTTGCTCTTTTCTACTGATAACTGGGTGAAAGCAGAAGTGCACCTGAGGATGGGAAACAACTACATGGGAGTTCCAGTCCGGATGTCTTTCACAACATACAAGACAACTAAATCTTCTTAGATTTGCATTTAAGAGTGTTACAGGGAAAATGGGAGTTAAAGAAACCTCAGATATAACTTGTAATTAGGGAAAATACAGAAAAAACATCTGCTAACCTCTGATTCAATAGCATCTGCCTCCATAAAGGGTATTAACAGCACCCCCCCCCAAGAGCAGTTCATCTCCCTGAACAATAAGACCTTCATAGAGATTCTCTGGCCTGAGATCAATGGGAGTCAGAGCATTTGATTCATGTCTGTAGAACTTTGTTTTCACAAGTCATGTGGGCCAAACTTTGCGCCAGTTGTGCTTTTGCAAGAGCATGAGCTGGGGAGTGAGCAAAGGAAACCTTCCTCCTTTTCACATCTTCCTCTTTGCCTTGTGCTCCTAAACAGGGCCCAGCATCTGCCAGCAGGATGTCTGCTCCAGGCCCGAGCCCAGGGAAGAGCTTAAGCAGGGCAACATCCCCAGAGTCCTGTGCCCTTGGCACACATCTGCTGTGATGTTGCAATGGCTCTTTCCTAGGTTGGTGGCTTAATGACAGAATACATAACCTCAGTGTCCTGTCAGTATTTACGCAAGCAGACCTTCCACCCCTGTGGAGATCAGGCCAGGTGAAGTGAGGGGTGTTTTACCTGAGCTACTTGAAGATTTGCTTTATCACCTCACAGAAGAGAGTGCATCTGGTTCAGGCATGACAGCTGATTTGCTGCTCAACCTCAGCTTTGGTTTATTCCCTTATTAAGACACGTTATGAACCAGATTCATCACTCTCTAGGTGCCTGTATCTGATACACAGTGAAGGATACCCAATTGCTGTATACAGAGGTGGCATAGCACAGAGGTAAAAAAATGTGACTATATAAAACTTTTAGCTATGTAGGAGAACCTAGGGAAACTAGCCAAGCCAAACAAGATGTCCATGAAAGCCAGCTCTTCTTTATACGTGCCCTGTGATAACATCTACCAGCACTGGGTAATCCCAACAGTAATGGGATTTTTGGTAGGCAATGGCTTGCAGCCTTAGCCTCCTCATTGTCTACGCTTGCTTTGCATTAGTTTAGATGCAACAGGCATTAAAATGACAGTGCTCTGTCGACATCATGTCTCCCTCCTCCTCCTTGTCTCTGAAAAGCTGAATAGTGGGCTGTTCTAGGAGAAACAGTACAGTGTCGTCACCACCAGGCACACTGGTTTTGAACTGCTGGGGGGACATAACAGAGACCAACTGTACCCAAAAGGAGCAAGTCCCTCCTAGTCAAACTCAGGATCATCCACGCAACATGCAATCCTCCTCATGGGGCACAAATTGGACTTGATGACTAACTGCTATGTAGATTGTGTGCCCAAAGTCAAATGTCTCCTCAACTGTGAGGAAGGTCTGTACTGAGCCTGGACATCAGTCTGGTAGGGGTAAGATCTGAGGTGCCAGCTCAAGCCTGCCTGGCCCATGTTCCTGGGCTGTTCAGCCGGAGCTTTTCTTGGGAGCACACTGGTGCTAACCCCAAATCCCACTGCTCACCCTCCCTGCTTGCAAGCCTGCTCTAAAGCATCCAAGGGCAAAAGAGAGGGAAAATAAACCAAATCTATACCTAAGAATAATAAGCTGCAGTTGTTACTGTATCTGACCTGTCTCACAGCAGAGTGAGATACCTTCTCAGAAGACCCTTTGCACTTCAGGACTGACACTGAGTTGCGATCACAGCTCATGCTTTCTTGATTCAGGGATCTCATCTTTCTTCCAGGAGTGATTAATTGGACAGAAAACATTCTGCTTTAGCAGGTGGCAAAGGGTTAGACTGAAGTTTTGTCAGAGCTGCTGCACTGCAGGGCTGTACTGCACAAAGATAATTGTCTCAGGATTGGCTTAGGCCAGAAAAAGGACAGAAAATGCTCCAGTTTTACAAAGGTCATCACTGCCACCCCTTCGGCTACTAGCCACAGTGGAAGAAGATGGAGAATGCCCTGCTACTCTGTTGCTATATCCAGAAGTGCTGGTGGCATGTGTATAACTAAGGCCACCATACGATGAGTAGGGTTTGAACCTGGGCCTAGCAGCTTCTTCTAGCACTAGAGGCACAGGAGTGAGCAGCTGTAGGAGAAGCCCATCTGTGGACCAGCCCCACTCAGGTGACAGAGAGTCCTCCTTTCTTACAGCATGGGCTACTCTTTTTTTCCTATCACTTTGTATCCAGATGAGCATAAGCAACAGCAACCTGTTCCCCTCTGCAGGAGCTGACCACCAGGAAGCAGAGAGCCCCATGCTCCCTCTACCTCTTCCCATGTGCAGCAGACAGCCTCTAGCCATTACTATTCCCCTCAGCAAAGAGAAACATGATATTTGGAGGGGTACTTATCTTTGAAACACTGATTTCTCCAATTATTTTTTACCAGGAATTGACCTTTGAAAAACATCCTCCAGCTTCCAGCTTGTCATAGCAACTTATAAAAAGGACAGTTATAGATACAATTATTTCATAAAAATAGAAAATAATTTCTTATGGGAACCTTTTATTTTTTTCAAATGTTGTTTCCCTTCTTACTCTCTCACACACCTTTGGATCAACACCCTCCTCCTTTCACCTTTCATCTTCAGCTCATTCTTTGCCCTTCTGCTTTAACTTTCTCATTCAGAGGAAGGGGACTAATAGCCAGCATCCTCCAGAACAAAGTGGCAACCGAATATATTTAAAATCTGCTCTGTGTTATCATAGCAACAAGAATTTTAAAAAGATACAGTCAAATTCCAAAATAGCATGATGCCAAAGTGACACAAGAGAACAAATGTCTTGCACCATTATGGCAATAGGGATGGTTACATGGGGAATTATTCAGAATTGCCTAATTTTTACAGGCTTAATGAGTCACTCATGAATATGGTCTTGCATGATCACACTGTACTTCTTTCAGCCGTGTGCACTTTGATTCTGTTCCCAACACATCGGTTGCTATGATAACGCCATGCAGTTTCCTGTCCATAAGGTACTTCTCGTCACAATATGGAGGATAATAAATACGGGATGGTGCATAAACCCAGGTGAAATTAATCTATCCCCGCTCTGGCAGCGTGTCGGAGAGATTGACACATTATGCCAATCTGTTTTCTCATTCCTTCTATTTCCCCTCACTCTTTCCCTTTCTCTCTCAGTGTCTGTCTCTGTACCTGTTTTTTTCCACACTCTCTCTCTCTCTCGGCACTGACACTTTCATCTTCTCCCTTGGGGATTGGAGATGTCACTGCGGGAAGTGCTTGTCCGCCTCTCCGGCAGCAGCAGAGCCCTGTGGCTTTGACAAACCTCATTTAATTGGGAGGAAGCCAGGAGGGTTTGAAAGAACTGAAACATCCACGAAACTCCTTTTATCAGGCATAATTTAAACTCTGCATGGAAAAAACCCTATATGTATAAAGAAAAGTCAACTTCCCTCCTGCTGTGTGTGCTCCCCTCCTACCCCCCCGGCACAGGCAGGCTCCTGCGAGATTCCATCTTTTCATTTTTCTAAAAGTGTCAAAGTAGATTTGTGCTCTGTGGCTGGGTGAACAGAAAAGGAATGCAGATGTCTCTCACTCATGCACATACACACAGAGAACATCTTCTGAAGGGCAGCGGTTTGGGAGAGACACTAGTTGGCTGCTCCTTCACTTGGGATGTGTCTCAGGAGCCAGAAATTAGATTTTCAAGTAGCTTGACAACACAGTCTAAGAAGGCTTCTTCTTAATTGCCCCTATCTTAAAAAAACCCACCAAACTAACTAGTGCAGTGGGTGCCCAGGAGGCAACAGGGAATGCAAGGGCTCTCTGGCCTGTTGCCCGAAAGGAGAGAGCTTTTCCTAGTGAGGAAAAAAACCTGTAGCTTGAGAGACCCTGTGTTTATTGTCAGCTCAGGGCAGGAGAGACAGATCTGTGTGTATGCAGCTGTGTTCTTAAGAGAAGGGAGCAAAGGAAGAAGAAAATAAAGCAGGTAAAACTGAGGGATAACTGGTGCGATGGGGTACAAGGAACAGCTGTTGTCTCTGAACATCAAAAGGGAGCAGGAGGAGCAGTCCAAGGGAATTGGGGCTAGCACATCATGCTGAGCAGCTGGGAATTCAGGACATCAGGAGGGACCAGCACATGAGTTACACTGAATACACAGTGTGAGGGAAAGCTCTGGGCCCTGGGGTTACAGAATGGGGGAGAAATGACCTGTCAAAGCATATATACCTCTGCTTTGTAAATGAACCATGGCAGCAGCCCATCCAGGTCCCCTTCTAGTATTAACACTGTGGTGAAGTGGAAGAAAACAGAAAAACAAGCTGTCAGACTTGCAATGGGATGTACTTTTCAGCATGCAGGAGTGGGGAGGGAGGGCAGGCAAAAAAGAGATGTCTTGGTGAATGGCAGAGACTTTCAAAGTAAGAAGAAACTCATAATAAATAGCATGTGAAGTAGCTCTTTCTTGGTGAGATGAAATTTAGAGTTAACTTACCAGCAGGAACCCGATAGACCTGAGGAGGCAGAGGGCTGAAGAAGCCATGAAGAAGTGCATCTTGCGCAGAGATCCGACCTCGAGGAAAGGCTGTAAGCATCCTGGAGGCCAAATCCTCTGCTGCTGGCACCCTGCTCAGCCTAGGAAAACAGGAGAAAAAATAGCATAGGACATAAGCACAAGCCAGAAAGCTGGAACCAGAACTTGACCAACCCTTGTCAGAGCTTGAGGCTGAGATAGTGGAGGGACACAGGGGAGCTGGATAAACCCACCCCAGCTACATAGCTTTCCAGGACATTTGCTTTTCCATGTGAGTTTGATTGTGTTGGAGTATGTGCATCCAGGATTTCAGCTCAAACTCATGTTTTCGAAGGAATTTTGAAAATAAGTTGTTATTTTGTAAAAAGAAGGTTCTAGGTAAAAGGGGAAATGCTGCTGGAGAGACTATGTTTTACATGTCCTAACTGGAGTATCAGACACTGGTGTTACCAGTTTACAGTGACAGTGCAAGTACACAAAGTAACCTCACTGGCCCACTGAGCAGACCAGAGGTCAAAACTAAAAAACTAAAGAAATTACCATTTCCCCCTTTCCTACCTTAGTACCAGTAGTGCAGCTGGTTGTAAAATGTGTTGGGGATTCACAGAGATGAATCTGTTTCTCAGGCTGCATGTTTAAAATAGATATAATACACACATGCTCCATGCCCAGCAAATACCAATGCCAATGGCTTTTTCTAGAGCACACAGCTGGGGACAAGGAAGTGGAAGAGAGAAAACAAACCAACAAGGAAACAAATAAAAAATAGTAATTTAGTTTTACAGCTTTTACTTTGTTTGTTTGTTCTGACCATGTTTCAGCTTCAGGAGGCTCATCGGAGCATGGCCTGTTGTGCTTCCTCCCTTGGCCCCCACCAGTGCTTCCCCTCCAAGTGACATCAGGTGCCGAGATCCTCCTGTCCCTGCACTCCCCCTCCTACACAGGACATTTGACATGCTGATATTTTTGTTTGGAGGAGATAAAATGTAAAAAAAAAAAAGAGAAGGGAAAAAACACAGAGAGAGAGATGTAGCCCGAGAAATAGATTTATAAAAGGTATCTGGCCTCACTGTGATAGGTAATTGCTGAATTCTCACCTCCAGAAAAACAGTTTGAGCCCCTACTGCCTTGGGGAGCAGAGACAGGACAGGGAGCCAAAGCATCCAGCCCGAGGTTGCTCACTAGAGCTGCACCACAGGCTGCCCCTGCCATGGTGGGGACTTACTGGAGACCTACTGCCCTCTCGGTCCCTGCTGCTGCAGGCTCCCATACTGGGCAGCAATGTGGTTCAGCGTTTCCCACCATGGCTCAGGCTTCCTGGTGGTGGCTGAGCTCTGCACAGAGCTCCCCTTTCATTTCTTAACTGGCCATGGAGAGTCATGGCTGAACGGTCTGTATGAAGCAGCTCTTTCCTTCTCAAGAGCCAAGCATGCCAAGGCAGCCGTTCGGCCATAGCCACATGAGGACTCTAACTCAGAGCTGGAGCTGGCCCACATGCAGCCCAGAGCTCTGCCACAGAGGTGCTGGGCCATCCCATTGGCATGGGGCTATAACGGGGCCTGTCAAGGGGCTATGGCCGAAAAGCAGAAGGGGCAATACAGCAGAGTTGCAAGGAATATAGTTAATTCTTTGTTCAGGCTGAGATTATCGGGGTTTGGGACATGCTCAGCTTTGTGTGTTTCTGAAGATGTGCATGACAATGGCTGGCATTTCAGCAACCTGTGCTCTGCTGAAAACTTCATAGTATTTGTTCAGCTATTCAGAACAGCATCTGGGAAACCCAACTCTGAAGGGCAGAACACTTCCCTCCAAGGAGGGCTGGATCCCAAGCAATGAGCCGAACAGATAATAAACAGCAGTGATGAAAAATGTGTTTACATCCTCAAAGAATATTTGATTCTTGACCTGTGCATCAACACAATCTTGCAAACAAATTCTGTCTAGTCTTTTCCTAACATATATATAAAGCCTGTTGTGTGCCTCAAAATACTGATTGGGGGAAGATTCAATTTTAATGACTCTCTGAGGTAGGTTAGAGCACTTTGCTTGATTATAAATGTCTTTCACTGATACATCTATACATTATACGTATGTGTGTGTATGTATATGTATGCTTGAAAAATACTCCCTTCTCTTAGCACACTATGGAGCGATTGGGTGGTGTTGCTGTGCCTGGTCAAGCTGAGGTATGTGACCATGGCCCTAGTCTCATAGCTTTTGGCCACTGAAGAATAGCATTTTTCCCCTCCTAACTAATCACAAGATTATTTCATTGTCTCATGAAAATGCTGTCCTAGCACATCTTCCTTACCACTGTTGAGCAACATTCCTACAATCTGTTTCCAGAAATGAAAATTGGGACAGTGCAAAGTCTGTCTGCAGTTGGGGCAAGAGAGCCTGGGAAAGTATGACCTTCTGAATCGAACTGTGCCCTGCAAAAAGCTGCTCATAATGTCATTGAATCACTGCTTATCTGAGAATAATCACTAGTCCTCTGAGAATAATAAACCCACTATGTGCCTACCTCTGCTGCAATCTCTGGAAATCAGTTGCTTAACTGACATTAGATCTGCTTGTTACTACAGAGCTACCCTGCTCTTCCTGAGCTTGCCAAAAGAGCTCACTTCAAGTTAAATGATTGCATAAAGAAACAAATAAACCCAGAGGCGATTCTGACATTGCCGTTATAGGTAGCTTACCTGTCACAGATGACTCGGAGTCTCTGAGGTCTCCTGGAAGCAACCAGTTCTAGAAAGTATAATATGCAATCACAGGATTAAATGAAAATCAAGCCAAGAAAACATTCTTTGAGCCCTTACAAAAAACGTGTCCTCAGAATTTCAAAAGGCCCTATAGAATCTGTCATCTTAGTATTTATAAATATACATTATTCCTATAGGACTTGAATACCAGCATTGATGTTAATAAGGCTGTTCCAGTTCTGTAACCCTTTCCTTTCATACATCTGTGAATATAGGCCTTGGGCCTCCTTCTGTTACAGTGCGAGTCCTAGCTTTTGAGTTCAATAAAAGCAGTATCAGTCCCTAAAGCCTTCACACGAAGGATGCAGAAAGAGGTTTGCAGGCCTGAATCACCAGCAATTGTCTTGGCTTACCAAGGGGCTGCTGAGCTTCATGTATTGCCCTGTGGGCACATGGGGCTTTTCTGTGTGTATCTGGCACAAAGACTGGGGATGGAGCAAAGGCACTTGGGTCCCATTCTCTTCTTGCCCACTGCTCTTGCTGTCAATCCCTCACTAAGCTTGTTGTTTAACAAAGTTAACCATTTTCATGCAGGCTTTGTACTTAACTGATTCAAACATCTCTACCAGACTGGAACTTTGCAGAGTTTGCAGTTTTGGGAAGGCTGTGTTGTTGTTGCCATTCTTCC
This sequence comes from Athene cunicularia, assembly GCF_003259725.1. Lineage (NCBI taxonomy): Eukaryota > Metazoa > Chordata > Aves > Strigiformes > Strigidae > Athene > Athene cunicularia. Next base: position 4,017,326 of record NW_020799108.1, read on the forward strand.
AGGACACATTTCTAAACATTGTCAAAAATGTAGAGGAATACATTCCTCAAATGTTTTCTTACAAAGCATGAATTTTCTCAGGCTTAGATATGAATGAATGGCTTAAGCCTGGAAGATTTCCCCTTAGAGCTGATCAACAGAGACATTTTCTTGCATGAGAAAGGCTGTAATTTCTACTCAGCTACATTTTCCTGAGCACCATTTCTGACAGCAGAGATGAACAGTGCTCTAGCCATGGAAAGGAGAGTAGGTAGGGTGCTGTAGACCTCTCTTCCAGCCTAGCCAGACACGCATTTCCCGCGGCAGCAAGACCACCAGAAAGCAAGTGCTACTGATCTGTTGCCAGTAGACTCAGAGCTCGGCTGGGGCTTATGCTGCACCTTCTGAGAGCATCTGCCCTTCCTGCCTGCCTGGAAGCCACCAGCCACTTCTTTCAGGGACAGAGGCTGCTGGCTGCGGGCAAAGCAAGAGTCCACTCTGCCTTCCCATGCGTGGCCATTTCCAGAGTGCCAAGCCGAGGGGCTCAGTCACTCAGTGTCTGACTTGATGCACAGACAATTTGAAAAAGTGCAAATGACTGAACTTTCAGCACTTAACCTTTCCAGGAGCAATCTTTCACCATTAAGCCAGGCAAGGAGGTTGTTAAACCTGCCTATCACAGGGTAAGTAACAGTTCACAATTGAAGTGTTTTACACCCAAATACTAAGGTAATTGCTAAAGCAGTAAATGGCAATACAATCTGGGATGGGATTCATGACTGAATGAATGCCAGAGCATGGGAATTATCACCAATATATTAAAGCTATATATTAGTAGCTTGACTAGCCCCTTCCTAAATCAGTCACTGAGATTAACTCTGGCAGAATGTTCCTTTTGGATCACTAATAACATTTTCTCTGAATCCTCTTTCCTTCATTTTGCCCCCTCAACTGTAATAAAAGTGTAGAAATAAATTGTCCATATCGAGTAAAGATGTAAAGTTTCCAGGCAGAATAGAAAAAAAATAATTTAAAAACATGGTTTGGAAAGGCATAAGATTTTTTTGTATGAGGTAGAAATTTTTACCTCTTCACAGAGCTAGCCAAAACCTTTCAGATGTTGTAACTTTCTGCCAGAATTTTTTTTTGTGAGATGGAAACATTCCATGACAGTATATCAATTCCCTTTAATATTTAATAAAAATGTCAGTATGACTTAAATATTGAACTTTACTGAAATCTTTTAACATTAATATTCTTTAATGTGTTTAACATAAAAAATGCACGTTCAGTTGATAACAGCAAGGCAAAATATTTCAATGATACCAAAGTAAAATGTCACACTGTTTTTGTGGAGTGCATTTTCAGGATTAACATTCCAAAAGGAAATAGGATTTTTCTTTACCTTACAGATAGAAGTATCAGTTTGCTTACTGGGAACTGGGAAGAATACCTGAATTATAGTCTTCGCTGTCTCAAGCAATCCTCTTGACTTAAGTTTAGCATTTATATAACATGGAGATTAATAATTATCTACAAGGGATAGTGTAAGACCCAGTGAGCCAACTACTGCTGTCCCTGTCCAAACACATCTCTCAGTGGAGAATTCTGCTTGAGTGAGGACTGCCAAACTTGCCACTTTGAGTGTACAGAGCTTTGATTATAAATGGAAGATATGGATAAGAAAACAGTGTGTCTCTGCTCAAGGATTTAATGCCGTTAACTAATCCACTTTAAATCAGTTCAGATTAATCTCCTGAGTGACCCCATGTAGACAAACCCTTAGAGAATGCCGAGGCCCCATTGTGTCGAGCAGGGGAAGAACAGAGCAGTAAATATTTTCCCTACTGTAAGATTAAGACCAATCTAAAATTGTAAAACATCTTAAACAGTTACTCCTTAAAGGTAAGAGATAAAGAATATTTGGATATCATTCCAAAAAGTGGATGAACTACTGATTTAATTGTTTTACAGTGATGACACAGACAAAAATGATGGGATTGTGTAGGGCTGATTGGCTTTTTTTAACAATACTTGTAGGTAGCCCTTGGGTTTGTTATTTTCTATCAGTATGCAAGGCAGTGTGTGTTAATGAGGAAATACCTTCCTATATGAAAACCCAGGTGGAAGCAGCTAATGAACTGATAATGAGGCAAGCAAGCCAGAGGACAAAAGTTAAACTTTTCTAATTGATGAAGAGAGAGAAAAAGGATGCCAAGTGCTGCTGGATGAAGGCGCTGGGGTTGCAGGCTCACAGAGAAAATTTCTCTCATTAGTGAAATCTCTGTGGCTGCAGGACAGAGGCAGAGCTCTGTCTGTGTGGCAGCCTGGAAACTGAATTCTGTGCCCAGCGCCAGTCAGATAGGAAGTTTCCCTACAGCCTGGCCAGCAGATACTGCACATTAGTTACAGTGCTGCTCTTCCCTTTGGAATCAAAGCCACATGCAGTTTATTATGACAATAAAAATTTCATCGTTTTAGAATTCTGTTTCCAGCCATCCCATTTGTTAAATGAGGCATCAGCATAAAAAGTGAGATTTAGAAAAACGGGGGAAAAAAAAATGCAGACTTCATCTGCATTCTCAAAAATGTCATTTGAAGTTTGCATTTCAGAGCCTGCTGCTTGTTGCCTCCATCTGCTGGTGACATTTTGGAAACGCAGATCTACTAAAGATACTAAAAATCTACTAGAGAGCAGAAGCTGACTCTGGAAAGATTCTAAACCTCATTCGGTTTAGCAAAGCTTGCAGACACGTGAAAAACTAGGCTTAATTTAAAAGTCACTGCTGGTTCTAAAAGGGCCCAGTGTAAAACCTGTGTCTGCTGAGTGGGATGATACTACCTGCCATAGGAAACTTCATTAGTCAGCCTGTGCGATAAATCAAGGACTAAAGCTCACTCACAGAGTTCGTCATGTTATAAACAAATAAGCACCGTTCCCCCCACTCTTTGGAATCCGAATGTCAGAAAAAGGAAACAAAAAAACATCTCAGTACATTGGGCACTCCATATTCCCAGTTTGGCAAAAGCACTAGCCTCATGTCATGGGCTGTGATTCCTAATCCTTTCCTGCCCTTGACCCCTGCTGTCTAGATTCAAACTTGTAACCATTAATGGGGCTGGATCAAAACACTGGCCTTCTGGTGTCACCAATGGTGTTTAGAGGGGATTTAAACTCCCTGCTTTTCAGCGCAGTGAAATGAACACAGCAGTAGATTAATGCAAGGATTTGAGCTCACACAGCATGAGAGCTTTCAAAAATAGTGTTAACAGAGCTACAACTGCCTCTTTCAGGGGAAGCAAAATGAGGGGAACAGAACAAATGAACAAACACAGGGCAAAGCCTTGTCGCTATGGGTAAGGCTCCTAAGCCTGGGGAGCCAGGGAGAGGGCCAGTGAGTGGGCTGAGATATGGGGCAGGAGCTCTCCCAACTCTTCATGTCCTGCAGGAACTGGTTCTTGAGCCAGGGCTGAGGTAGAACTGTGCTCTCAGGCCCCATGGCTGCATGTACTTCCCTACCTCAAGTGTCCCTCCTGCAGAGAGGGAGCGGGATCACAAGCTGTAGGGCTGGCCACAGAAGAGTTTCTCACCCACCCTTCCTGTTCACCTGGGCTGAGGCACAGGTTGAGATTTTGGCAAACTGTAGGCAATGGGCATGAGGCCTATTTCTGAAATTCTTCGTGCAAGAAGGCAGGGCATAGGGTCCTCACATACTCCTTTGCACGTTTCATCCCTTGCCAGTTGCTCATAGAGGGAGGGGGCAGGGGAGCTCTTCTTCCTCCAGCTGCCCTGCCTGTCCCTAGCTCACAGACCCCACAGCCCATGCTGGATCTCCTCTTCAGACTGCAGCAGGATGTGCTCAAGCCCACAGTAGTGACAGGAAAACATCTAAAGGTTTTCAGCTTTCATTTCAAAGATTCCTACTAACCCACCTGGCCCAGGAACCCTTCCAGTAACAACCTCAGTCTGGGGCTGAGCCTACACGGCTGAATCCAGTGGGAGTTTTGCCATCAACTTCAATGAGAATAGGATCACACCTCAGTGCTTTGTTTTGCCCGTGTTTGTTCCTTGCCTCGGGCAGGAACCTGTTTGTTTGTTTGCTGCCTGCACTCACTGCGAACATCAATAAGACTCGCTAAAAGCATTCAAGCCATCAGATTTGGGGAAGCCTCCAAAGTTTGTTTGCTTATCTGAACCATGCCAGGCACTGAGATTCACACAGCTGGAAATAACCTCAAGAGAGAAGGTTTTCTCACGCAGACTGCACAGCTTCCACTTGGGCTGAGCATGTCCTTTTTGGGGGGAAACAGCATTTGTGCTTCAGGGAAGAGAGGGGAAGTGCACAGGAACATTTGAATGGCAAATAGCTTTAAATAGACTAATTTGCCTTCTTACCAGCAGTCATATCAAAAACTGATTTGATTTAGTTCATGACTAGGGCAAATAGTCCAACCTTATATGACTAACCTCCTTCTATCCAGACTGGTTTATATGATTCATGTGTGAGCCAAGTGCTTGGTTCCAGTACATGGCTGGAGCAGCTCAGAGCCCCTTAGGCAGGCTCTGAGGAGGGGAAAGGGATGCTGCCTCTCCAGCTGGCACAGCTATTGCCCCAAACACTGGCTCAGCACTCCTCTCCCATGTGTTTGCTAGCCACAAAAGACACCAGCATCACAGGATCACAGCACAACACTGGTCAATTCTGCCCCACTGAAGTCCATTAGGGAAACTTTCTATGAAGCCTGAAAGCAACTGACATTTGAAAACTGCTTATGATTACTAGACTTGTCTTTACAGGAGCTATTTCCTTGGTGCCTAGGTGCCTGTCCTCTCCCTCCCAGCCCTCCCACTGTCAACCTCTACAGCAGCAGAGAACAACACTGCTACTCAGACAAATTAGAGCTAAGCAGGAGTCAGCACTCAGGGCAGTTCTGGGCCCTCACACATTCTCTGTTGTCTAGTTTCTTTGCTAGCATAGCCTTAATGCTTGCACTTTTAGATTGTCCCTCTATATAGCATCGGGATATCTAATCATCATCACTGAGGGGTTTTGGCCTTGTACGAGCAGATGATTGGCATAAAAAAAATTCTCTTTAATCAGTTTGTCCACACATGAGCATTTCTTTCCTCCCAGACTACCCTTCCCAACTTGTAGATTGCCCAGCCAAGCAAGCCTTCAACAATTTAAGAGAAGACAGTGCTTCCTCCAGCTGTCTGCTCTGTGCTTGCTCCCCATCCAAATTAAACTTGCTGTGGACAGCGACACATTCCCATTTCACGCTGGTTTGATTAATGTGTCTCAGCTAATTGTGTGAAGGATTCCAGTCCTTTGGACTGTGAGACCAGGTTATTGTTCAGCCAATCATGGCTACCATGTGAAAATGGGGGCTGTTTAGTGTTCATGCACCAGAATCAAAGGAGGGGCATCTTGGACTGGGTCACAGGGCAACACCCACTTCTTTGAAAAGATGTTACTATGCTCTACTAAACCTGTAAACCTCTTGCTCAAAGCACGTCTTCTCCCTCCTCCTCTCCCCCCTGCTCTTTCTTACCCCTTCCAGATAGACAGGCTCCCCCCATCACTCTCTTAGGGTACAAGTGAGAGAGAATGGGTAGATTGTAGATGGGTGGATTTCACATTCTAGGGTTTTTAATATTTCACTTTTATATTTCTCTTACAGAATGATCCTGCTGAGAGGCTGAGAATCAGTGCTCATCATTTCCCTCTCACTGACACTTGAATATATTTTCCCAAGAGAAAACATTAAACAAAAAGAGAAAGAGAGAGAGAGAGAGAGAGAGGGAGGGAGAGGGAGAGTGACTGAGCTAGCTTTTCAAAGCATACTTCTCAACCTGCCCACATCAAAATAAGAGACAACTGGCCCTTTGAAGTCCGGGACACAGGCTTCTCTACCAGCCCATGTGGAAATAAAAGAAGCCAGCTTTATAAATCACACAGATTTCTCACCTTGCCCACATCAAAATCAGGGACAGTGACCTTTAAAACTGAGGTTTAAAGGCCCCCAAACCAATCTCCATAAAAATAAGGAGAGTTCAGATAAATTGTGTCTCCAGGTACCTGTTACCTTTTCCAGTCTAAATCAGGAGCATCAGTCTTTGCGCTGAGGCTACATTGTCAGCACTTGCAGCAATGAAATCTTCCATCAGCCTAACATAAAGTGCTCAGTGAGGCAACTTTGCCACTCAGGTACCTTTGCTTGTATACTAGGCCATCATAAGTAGCTCAATGGGTTTTAGTAATACTGAAGCACAGGATTTTTCATAATTACAATTACTGACCCAAAAATTGAGTGGCTAGTGACTCAGAGAAAAAGATGGCATTGTTGTGAGTTAAATCCTACCTGGGTTATAGTTCGGGAGCTTGGAAAGTCCTGGCCAGGTGTCCTCAGTTGGGACCCCCAATACCTGTACAAAAGGAGAAAGACAGTAAGAAGAGCAATAACCTCTGTCTGCCAGTACTCTGCCTTGGTGTAGAGCTGCAGGAATTGGTCTCGATGGAGAGAGATTGGCCCTTACTGTAAACCAGCGCAGATTTACACTGCCCTGGCTGGTGCTGGATCTCCCACTGTGCATAAAGGACACTGACATTTCAGCACTTGATTTTATAGCAGAAAGGGTCCTGCTGAGACTGAACGTTGTTGCTGCCAGGAACATCAGTGAAGTCCTATACAGCTTCACTGCCAGGTGCCACTCCTGCATGTTTTTGTCAGCCCAGGGGTTACACTGTTGAGCCCCATTTACCACAGAAAGTGTCCTCCTGTGCTACAGCTGCACTGGGGACTTATTCTGCCCAATTGCACTGGCAGCGGCTGATATGCTCAGTGGCAGCACAGGCTGTGAGCTGTGATAGAAACCTCTGCTATTCTGAAGTGAAAAAGAAAAGCTGTCAGATAGGTCTACTGGCAGTTGGTAGAAAGCAGTCCAGTGTCTCATCCTGACAGGTCCAGAGCTTCAGCAGTGTCTTTAGCCTTTATTGTGAATTGTGTGCTTCAGAAGTAGGTCCTCACTGAGCAAAGCCTGGGCCACTAAAGCCTCCTCCAGCCTCATTTTAGTTGCTGAAATGTGTGAGATCAAGCATATCTGGATTTCTGTGCCAGCTGCAGTTGCAGATGTTTAGTGTTATTATTACTGCATACAAAGTGCGTTGTGACTATTGATATGGATGAGTTGTGCTAAAGAGGTAAAGCCACGTATTTACAAAGAGTTCACAGCATGTGATACAATATTATAAATCAGTACTGCTAACTCCAGACATACAAAGCTTATCATCCAGACAACCCCCAAATTATCAATTTCCTTAAAAAATGGTGGAATTTTAACATGAAAATTGCCATTTCGTTTTATTCACTTTCTCTTCTCCAACATTAGATTTCTCTCACATTAGTTACACTTCACATGTGATAGACAACTCCTTTTCCTTAAAATGAAAGCAGAGATATATGACACGGGGGACTTGGCCTCAGAAATTTGTGATGTTTGCAAGAAAACAGACATCAGTAAAAAAATACATGCAAGAAGAAAAAAAATATAAAGCCTTGTTGTTGCACTTGTTATGCATCTGGTAGGCGATTGCTGTTCTCACAGTTGGTAAACAGTTGTGAGGACAAGTACAGCTACCTGGAGAAGATAGCCACAAGCAGGGACAGCATCTCACAGCTGGCACATATTAGCATGGTGGTCTGTGGGGGGAAGCAGATTAGGTGGCTTGCTGTGGTCCATTTCCAAAGTGCTTATGGACTCAGCCTGCCACAGCAAAGACCAAGGGGTAGGACCCTTGTCTCTGCTCACCTGTAACATCAGTCTTGGAAGCTTGAAAGCTCCCCAAAGAGAAGGTGTCTTGCAGTGTTCAGCCATGTGAGGATGTTAGAAGGTGGCTTGCACTGAGGGTAATTTGACAACTCTGTGTGAGGATGCATTCTTGACTGGTGTGTCTATCTTGTAAGTAGGGCAGGTCTGCCCAAAGCAAACTCTGTGTGCACGGGAAAGAGATAGTTAGAATCTGAACCTGAATCCAGAATTTGCTCTCTTTTGCTACCCTCTTAGCTTTCCAGGAAGCCACAGCAAAACCTCTAAAATACTCTGCATTGAAAATCCAGGTGTGTGTTCTGAAGTGCCATCCCTGCCTTCATCTGGGTCCTCATTCTTCAAGGTTTCTTGTGAGCCATCAGGCATCAATCCTAAAGACATCAGAGGAAGCTGGAGAGGTTCAGTATATAGTAAAATCATACTCTCCAGGGTCAGCTCAGCACTCTGCCTTCCTTGGTGAAGAATTCAAGAAAATAGTTATTTGTACTTTGCTACATAAGATTTTCAGCAAATGCTTAAATTTTGCTGACTTGAGGTATGAAAGCATTCAGAGCACTAATCACTGAATGCCATGTGAATATGGCTCTATATTTATCTTTTCTGAGACTTTTCTTTACAAAGATGCTATTCCAATCCATGAATTTAGATCTATTTTTGAATTTCCAAGGTAATAAGGCAGGTGGGCTTTTTTTGGGTTTTGGTTTTGGTTTTTTTGTGTGGGGTTTTTTTGTTTTTGTTTCCCCTCTTTATTCCCTCTAGACTTTTAGTGAGACTCCTAGCCAAATCAGACAATGAGTTATATTAAATTAATTACACTCTGGGGATTGTTTTCTGTTGTGTACCCACCCTAAATCTAGCTGTTAACTCTCTGGTCCATGTCATCAGCCAAAGCAAAACAGCTTCTCTATACTTACTACTCTACCATGCATCTCCAAGCAGGCGCTTTTTACTGTAGTGAAAGGTCTTGGTGCAGCTCTGTTCTGTCCACTTTGGAAGAGGCATAGTTTCAGTCAGAAATAGATTTACAATGCCCATATTTCAGCAAGCACTTTAAGTGCTCTCTGTCCTCTCTGGTCTGTAACTGCTTTCTTCTCCTCTGATGAACCAGGTGAAGGAATCAACCTAGCTGATTTTGCTTAGTTTTGTTGGGGAGTTATATTTTATGTTTTATGTAGAGAAGCCTTGTAGTTATTTATTTGGCACTTGTCACATGTTTGGCTCAGCCACAGAAGCACACTGATGGCATGCTGCAGCCTAATCCAGCCCACATTAAGTCCTTCTCAGCACAATGTAATAAGATGGAGGTGTTGAATACAAAACCTATGCCTGATCTCTTGAAATCTGAATGATTTATCTTGTTTGTCAGGTTTGCTTACTCTCCATGCCATGAGAGAACTGGAAACACTGCAGTTTGCATTCACTGAGGCCATACTTCCATAATTAGCACTGGTGGCCTAAGTAGCTCCTACCCCTTTGTCCCCTTCCCATTTGGTCCTGGTCCTGGTTCTGTGTCATCTCTTCGGGAATACTACTGGTCATTAGTGTTACTGTCTCTGAGGCAAATGATGAACTGGGTAAATAAACTGTTCTCACTTAGAGAAACCCAGGGAGAAAACCAAGTTATAGGTTCCCCAGTTCATGTGAGCAGTGACACAGGAGCAGGAATGAGCAGCTGGGATAGAGGTGGGGGATGGAGACTGCTTAAGGTGGCACTTGCCTCTAGAAGAAATGTTGGTGAAATGACAGCCCGTCAGCCCTGATGATTCAACAGGACAAACACATTTCACAGAATGGAGATTTTCCAGACATATATCTATACAGTGTTTGAACCAACAGTCCTACATGGACATAAGCATGCTGGGTGATACAGACTCTTGCACACAAATGCAGATGATCTCTAAAACCAGTGCAGGGTGCCTCTATTATTAGTACATGAAAGGAACTGACTATGAGAAAACAGTAGGAATCCCCATTCTGAACCTCACATTCAGCAAAATATCTCGTGTTAGGCATAGAAAGCCTCTAAGGAGCTTTGAAATCTTGGCCTAACACAAAGCTTCATTCCAGACTGTATAATAACATAAAACCTTCTGAGAAAGGCACTAATTATTTCATGGCTTTTAAAGATTCCTCATGATTTTTAAATAAGGGTTTGGGTTTTTTTCCTTCTATAGCACAAATCCTATTAATCACGGTATTAGTTATAATATCAGAGAAATGACGATAGGGCTATAACCCTCCAACTGCAAAACCACAGGAAATGTATCCAGAGATTTCAGAGCTGTAAGTGGAAGGATACCCTTCATTCACACTCCAGGAAACTGGGCCCTGCCCTGGCTTTGAACCCTGTTAATTGGCCAAATATGGATTTTTTTTTTCCTCAAGAATTATTTTTTTTCCCTCTCTATGGAAGAGAAATTCAGCATTTATTTAAATGGCCTGAACTCAAGTCTAAGAACTGGACCTCCTTGTCTGACTTTTTATCACATTCTAGCTAAAAGCAGAGAGGAAAACCCTACCAGACAGGAGTGTTTCTCGATGAAGGGCTTAAGAGGGAAAAATCTGACTTACACAGAGTTGAGGCTATAAAGGTCTTTCTCACCACTTTCCAAATTTCAGTTTCATTTGGGAAACACTCTGTGTGGAAGAGTAAATCCCTGGGAGAAGATGTGAAAGGGCAGATACCTACAGCAAAACCCAATAAGAATCTATAGGTTGACCTTCCTGCTGAGTTAGTAACAGGGTCAGCAATGAGCAGTCAGGAACATACAGAATCTGTTAGTGCTGGTAACTAACTCAATTCCACCAAGCCGCACTAAGGACGTGACTCTGTGTTTTAGTTTCTCCAGCAGAAAAAACAGCTTAAGAGGCTCCTGAATATGTCTACTCACTCACTTCTGCCTTTATAAAGTATTTTCACACTTTCCATTATGCCAAAACAGTCTCTAGGGCTGCACCATAAACTGGATGATGCAAAATGTTCCAAGTTAAAATGAAGAAGGATCTGTGAAAAACCTCAAGGTCTTGCCATTTTCAAGGTAGTTTAAGAGCAGTATTAGAGCTCCTTTGTAAGAATATGGTGTGCTGTATCCTACAGCAAGGAAAGGATTTAACAAGAAGGAATAGAATTTGTAGTACCTGCACACCTTTTATGCCTTCTTCAATTTGATGTCACTTTAATTGGCTTTAAATTTTTGATGAGATGACAAACATCAAAGGAAAGTCATTTGATTTACTCCTGTGTCTGTAAGAAAGTTGCCAAATATAAAATGGATTACAAAGTCTGCTATGCACTTGGCAGATTGGACCAAATTATTTCTGCTATTCACAGGACCTATGCTCAGGACTTTAAATAGGGGGCTGGAGCAACAGATTCTTTTTCTCTCCCATTTCAGGGTATATTTTACTCACCGCCCAGATCTTCACTAGCTGTTCATGAGTACCAGAAGTTCCTGCAAATACTGGCTGGCCCTGGATCATTTCAACAAATATACAGCCTGCACTCCTGCAAGAAACCCAAGGTATTAACTCATTCATGTTCACAACATATACAGTATGATTGTTGGGATGGGCAGGGGAGAGAGGAAGAGAGAAAATCATTGGAATGGAAATTTAGAAATCCTCATCCGTAAATGCAGAAATCTTGATATAAGTGGTAAACCCTATATATATTTCAGCTCATCTCTGAAAAGTCCCAGTCTGATACATAGGTATTGTATACCCACCTCATGTCATCTAGTGAGAGTGTTTGTGTGAAGCAAGGCAGGATGCGGGGAGTCTGTACATATGTAAATAAATATAGCTTCAGTGAAGACTGATACACTTCTACAGTGTGGTGATAGGCAGGATGTAGCATTATAAAAAACCCTACCGATTGTGGGAAGTCAGGAAGGTTTCCTTTGGGAAGGGCCATCTTATATATCCCTGCTCTTGCAGCACTGTTCTAAGCACTTGCAACTGTCCCTTGTTGCAAGTTGTATGTAGTATCATTAACCTCATCCAAGTCCTACAAACTGAAACACTTGAATTAAAAAGCTGACAAGTCAAATAGAATAGGTGCAGACCAGAGATACGTCACAGTCACATCCCTCCAGGACTTTAGAAAAAAAATAAAGCAGTCAAAGTTCCATACAAGTCTCTTCCCATCTCCTTTTTCTCATCAGCACCATCCACTAAAAACATTCCCAATCCTTTACCAGCAAGAAAAGACAGGTGATACCCTTGGAAAAGAAGCCCACTAGCACCATCTTTTTTCCCAGCACCAAACAATTTGTTTCAGGTCTCTTTCAATTTATCCTGTAACAAACCCATCTAAAAAGATGGTCGTGGCAGAAGTCTCTGTAATACTACATTGTTTTCCATGAGAAAAAGGTGCAAAATTAGAATGACAACAGTAGAAAGGATAAACAGGGAACTACTACACACTATATTGGCTTGAAGGATACATTAGACACAGAAAGAACCCAGAGGCACTAATTGTTACAGTGATTTTTTTCCTTCAGAAGCAATTAGCTCTTCACTGGAAAACTGAAGGCAAGATTTCACAACATAAAGAACTCAGTGACAACTGCACATTGAAATATTCTTATTTTTATGCCATCTCCTGCTCTGCACTTTTGCCAAAGCAAACTAGCCATCTTAAAAAAACCCCAACATACTAAACCCTACAAAAAATGCTTAATTTTACTAGTGTAGATTAGTCCTGCTGATAGTTGTGGTCAGGGTAGACTTACCTATTTGCAACTATTTCCATCTCTTACTGTATGGGGTAAAACTCTGGTCATTTACTTTTTAATCTTTTCCTCCAGACTTTTTCTATGTTTCCCATCTTTTGACTAAGCCCCAGCCCAGCCTTTCAGGGTTTAGTCTTAATCTTCTTTGGTTATAGCAAATTGGAGTCCTTTAAGCTCAAATGTTGAAAACCCAGTTTTGTCTAACAGGCGCTGAAAGTATTATTTTCACTTGCTGAGCAACAACTGGTAATCTCTTCTGGTTATCTGTACTCCTGTGTTACCCCTTGCACCTTGCTTTTGCAAGACTGTAGATGCTTTTCCCACCTGGCTGTGGTCAGTTGAAAACCCGACATGCAACTCATCTGTGGTATTAATTTTGGTCATCCTTGTGGATCAGGTGATGCTAAGCCTGTTTGCAGATCCATATCTAATGCTGTTTTCATAAACATCTCTGCTGCACTTTCCATTAGCTTCCTATACCCTAACCTTGGGTCTTGTGAGCTTAGCTCCTTGCTTGTCTAATATGCTTTTAGAGCATCCAGGCATCATGAAACTTAACCCACAGATTTTGTGACATAGATTTTTTGTGTTTCATAGCACTACCACATCACTAGATATTATTTTGGAGACCACAGATTGATTCTACTGAGACCAGTGTCATACCAACCCTCTGTTTTCACAGCTGATGTACATGCCCAAATGGTTCACCCTATTTTGCAGCCACAGGGTCTGCTGTAATCCACTGTTTCCATTGCATACAGTTTAACTGGATATGGTCAAAGCAGTTTAGGTACTCTTGAGTTGTAGGGAGAAGAGAATCAGCTCTATGTGATTTTGGAGCAAATGAACCTGACGTTCACCCCCGTTTGGGTTCTGATATCCTAGCTAGAAATGGCCATTAGACTGGCAACAGCAGGAACTATTCTTCCTAGATTCAGCTAGTGTTTGCTAAGAATTACTCATGAGCAAAGATTTCAAAAATTCAATTCTAATGAAACAGTCTTTTCACTAGTAAGCAAGCTGTCAGTCTAAGGAGAAGAACAACTTGTGGGTTGTTACAAATGCACCGTCTGGTAGAGCTGTCTTTTATATTCCCGGTTTATTCCCATTACCTCTGGAAGCCTTTAAACCTTAGTGTCTCTAATAAAGACAAAACTTTCAGAGTAACCACAGCTGCTGGAAAGGAAGGCCTTTTTGTTTCCTGTAGCAAGACTTGGCTCACAAGCTGCCTTTAATGCCTGCTTGATACTGTATTGATTCATCAGTGGCAATTATGACTGTTTATATCTCTGTTTCCAGATGAAATACAATTGTCTTTACAAAAAAAGGCCAGAGGAGTCTAGAACAACTGATGTATAGGCACCCCCCTCTTCTCCCAGGTATTTTTGTCTATCTGTTAAAGTAGGACCTTGGAAACTAGTGCTAGCCATCATATTAGCCTTTCAAGTAGAGGCCTCAACTTTCCTTCTGAGATACGGGATTTACAGTTACTGTTCTGACAGCATTATGAGGATCCTTCTGTTCATAAGGATGATTCAAATACATTTACTTTTAAATATTCCTATTTATAATCTATTATAAATTCCTATTTATAATCCTAAATAAATCCTAAAGATTTAGATCTAGTATTGTTTTGTTTCTTCCCTTTTCCTTCTTACCCCTCTGATACTAATTTCCAAGATCCTCTTACCCCTTCCAGTCTACAAGTTTCTCAAAGGATCTCAGTCCCATACAGCTGCCTTGGGAACAGCTAGGGCAAAGGGAGGGGTCTTTCCGGAAGAAGCCTAGACATGATGTTTCAGCATGTGCCACATGTGCATGCAAACCAAGATAGTGACTGCTAAAGTAATAGGAGAGGTATAACTGGTTATAGGGATATTTAGTGAGCATAAACAGAGCTGGTTCAGACAACACAGTGGCAGTTGCCTGCAATCCCTGGGGCAGGTTTGAACTTACTCTTCAGCCTGCAGTGCTACATCACACAGTGGAGACTACTTCAACAGGATTAAGATCTAAGATATCTCTGTGGCATCCCAGAGTTCCCTCTCCACAGTTCTTCTGGTATTGGGAGATTGCAATTTTATATTGAACCAGAAATACATCCTTTTTCTTGTTCCTCACTGAGTGTGTTCTATACAGTGGAGCCCTTAGCCTATACGTCCCAGTTTGGCAAACCAGTCTGGGGAGAAGGCTGTAGTGGGCCTGGCAGGTCCATGTTAAGCTCCTGTTCTACATGAATCTACCTGGAAAGATTAATCTGAATTTTTTTAAAAAATTATTTTTAATGCAAGATTTCAATATAGGGAAAGCCTAACTGAAAAGAAGAAATGCCTTAAGGCAGGAATAATGTTAGCAGCTACTAGTGCGGCACATGCATAAAGCACTTAGTGTTTAAAAAAAAAAGAGAAAAAGTCTTTCTGATATGCAGTGTTATCTCCCTGAAATGTTAGTCTCCCTGAAATCCCTTAATTGAATCTTCTAATGTCTTAAAGAGATAGTGAGGGAGAAAGAGAGAGAAAAAAGATACAGAGAGATTAAAGCAGCTTTTCTAGTTAGTCCAGGAGTGAGTGAGTCTCCTTCTGTATCTCTTTCTTCATCTATTCAAGGCCTCATTCACTTCCCATGTGCCTCCCACTGACAGTATTGCTGCTCAAGCACACTATGCATGAATTGCCATAATGTTTTATTTTGTTATAATTGGTTTCTTTAAACCAAGGCTTTAACACCCACTGTCTCATGCCATTACCAAGGGCATTCTGACCTGCCTTCATGTAAATTGCAGCATCCAAAAGACATAGGGCTTTTTTTTTCCTTTCTTCCCAATAGACAAGTAACATCTGTGTGAATTCACATTATTTCCTAATAGACAAAAATTGAACTTAAATGCAGTGTACATCAAGATAATAAATGACTCTTGTTAGAGGAAGTTACTGAATGGAGCTCACTGAAGTACTCTCTATTCTCTCAGCGTGACTTCTTTCTTTATGGCAAACACTTTGAATGTTGTTATTATAAGGAGGCATTATAACAAAGGTGCCTATAGTGTGAATGTAGTTCAGTGGGACTGAGAGTACTGTGCTGTTATAGCTGGTCAGAGTGCTGGATGGGATCTTTGTATACCACTCCTATATTGCTATTCATTACACTAGAGCAGTTTTGTAGTGGGGATGTTGGTTTTGCACAGGCAGAAATGCCAGGCTTTCTGTGCACAGCCAGAGCTTTGGACAGGAGTCAACTTTCAGTAAAAAATCATCCCAGGCTTATACCAGCATCTGCCTAATACAACCCCCCCAGTCTGCTAGGCAGGCATCTTCTTCAAACTCAGCAGACGTTCCTGAGAGACTCTCTGGAGGGGAGAGGTGACAGGTAGTGGCAGAGAGACAACAGGACTATTTAGACTGGCTTAGCAGCTGGAAGTCATTAGAATTTAGCAAGGTCTTCCTCCTTGGAGAAATCTTTAAGCAATTAAATTAGCAACAGGCCTAGGGAAGTGAACAAATGAAAAACTCCTGTTTTCCTGAACTGCCCTCCAGACTTAGGCTATCGGAGTCTCTGATAAGCTGCAGATCTCTGGAGCGGGATAGAGCCTGAGAACACCTGGAGTTTTGCTGTTTGTAAACTTACCCAGCCCTCTTCTTGCACACTCTTCAGCCTGCTGCGCTCCCACCCTTTCCTAGACTTTGGCTCTGCAGAGCAGTTAAGAAAAGTTCCGGTGTGACAGGCACAGGCAGAAAATTAACTGGTCTGAAGAAAGGGTGAAACAGCAATATTGCGTACGGATGTAAAATTGCCCAGAATAAGGGTGGTCTCCTGCAACTTCATGAGCTGCATGTTGTCTGTAAGTCAGGACTGGGTCACTGGAAGCAGGCTCAGTCTGGTGCAGAAGTGAGGATGAACCCTAGGCCCCGCTACGCATCCAGGCCAGCTCAAAAGGACCAGTGGGATGCCTTATGAAGTCCTTATCCTCTCCTGCTTTCTGCTTGCTCTCAGAGACTACTCTCCTTTCAGCTCCACTAACATGCAGCTTGTTTCCTGTGATTCCCAGCCACGTTAAGATTTTGGGATAGAGCTCATGAGGTAAGAAGTCTTTAACAGAACACAGGCTTTCCCCTGTATGAAATGCACCCAAAACATGTTCTCTGAGAAGAAGAAGGACAAACTATCACAGAAATAGTGAAAGTCTCAGAAACCTTTTGATCTCCAGACCCATACAGAAAACGTTTAATGCCACCTTTTGTTACCAAGGCCAAAGTCACTGTTGGTGCAGTTGTGACTGGATCCATTGTTTCTTCACAAAGCCATTACTATAGAGAGCTACCACTAACTCAGCCAACCACATTGATACAAACCAGTAGGTTTTGTATAAGCAAAGGTATTCTGTTGCAAGACCTGAAAACAATTCATAAATGTTACCATACGAGATGTACATATCTCATAAATATTATGAGATTTATATAAATCCATAACTGAGATGTAGTGACATAATTCCCAAAAACTTATATGAACCCAGCAGTACAAAACTCCCCACTGCTCACACATTTTCTGTTCACGGTTGTTAATTTCTTTACTTATGACTGTATCTGCTGTAACTTGGTTGACTTAATTTAATTCAGATAAAGATGATTTTTTGCAAGGGACCCTAGATGCTTTGAAATTGTTCAGTACCAGATATCTAGATCTGAAGAATAATCTGTAGCTCCAAGCAATAGATCAGGAGGACGGTACCAGAGTGTCACCACTTCAGAGGAGTATGTCTGTCTGGGGATGGTCTTGGTACGAGCAAGGCCTGCAAAAAAACAACAACCAAAAAACCCTGCTATGTTAGGACAGTTCGTCTACCTGTACAATGCACAGATGATGGTAACTGGAAACAGGACATTATTTTCTCTTGGATCTTTAAACACAAGATACTGACAGTGTGTCTGGAATATACCTCTGGGGCAGACGAGATCAAGCAATATGCTGTATTTTGTGGGGCTTTACCATTTGTGACTGAAGTATCCATCCCAAACCAATGGAAAGAAAGCATTTTGGTTCACAGCACATTGCAGTGGACTGTACTCTACATGTTACATTATTTTCTGAAGGGAGGGGGGTTGATTCTCAGTTCTTCTGAACTGGTTTTATGTGGCAATAATTACTCTGACTTAAATAAGGTTATTCCCTGCACCTATCAGTATAAAGGCAAGAAAGGCTGGACTGACCACAGAAATAGTTTTCCTAAAGTTCAGTAAGAAGCTTTGCTTTTATGCCTTAATTGGGTGTGGATACAGATCTATAGGCATGCTAAAGCTTCAGTCTGAGCAGATATATTAGCAGTATCCAAACTGTGACTCACCAAAGTCGGCTAATTTGAGCTCACCAAGGCAGCTGATGAGCAAGTTCTGGGGTTTCAGATCACGGTGAAGAATGTGTTGTTGGTGGATGTAAGCCAGGCCACGCAAAAGCTGGAACATGAAAAGCTAGAAAAAGCCAGCAAAACACTGAAATGATTTTGTGTGACTTTGCATTGATACATTAACTCTGAACTTCAGGAGAACTCCTGGAACAAAGCAGAGACAAAGCAAGTAAGAAAGCAGTAAAAATCATCAAAATTAGTAGAGCTGGCTGAGGAAGAGAAAACTGTGGTGGGGTATGCAGCTTTCTGACATTTTTGGGGTGGAATATTTGGCCATGAGGGCAGTTACAGTGCAGTCCTTAAATGCACGTTCTGGAAATTTCATTTTTCTTTAGAAATGGACTATTGATTGAAGAAGCAAGTGCAACTTGCCAAAGCACAGACCCAGGTTTCAGAACATCAGATATTCTGATTTCAGTGTTCAAGACAGACATACAGCCAAGCAAAATGCAGGCTTAAGCAGCTGGAAGTTTTGCCCATTTGAGCCAGCTGACACCAGCAGAGGGAGTTCTGTGGCCGCTGTACATATCACCTCTTCCCAGTATAAACGGCCAGTGAATTGACTTCGTTGACAATGTAAACTGTTATCTTCAAGCTGGGAGAAAACACAAGGACTTGACTCGAACGGGTATGGCAAATGAGGTATGATGAAGCAAGCAAGCAGAAAAACAAGCAAGCAAGCAAGAAATAGCTAACGCTCACCACTGTGGCAGTGTAAATAAACCTGGGGTAAAATAAGTTGAGCTGAAACAAAGTGTGAAGTTGCACAGTTGCATAGAAACAAAACACAGTAAAAGTAATTAGACTTCACTGGAGAAAAGATATTTTTCACCAGAAGTTTAATCTGAAGAGGAGGAAAAACAGTGACACCCATAGGTCATTTCTGTACCACAAAAGTGTCCCTGTAATATTCTGCGTGCTTGCATCATATTTGATAGGAATCACTCAGAGAAAAAACAAACAATACTGACCAGCAAAAATGAAGCAAACCTAGATGACCCTCCTAAAGAAGCAGTAAATAATTTTGCTTTTCTGTTCTTGCTGACAATGAGGATTTTGGACAGGAAAGCAGAGCAGCTGGCTAGTGTTTACTCACAGAAATGCCAGTGAGTACATGTTACAGCCGTGTGCTTTACAAGCCTGCTTGGTGGCAGAGCCCTTGAGATCTGTGCCAAAAGTACAACACTGCATTTTGGATGTATCTGAGCTTTAAGAATGTTTAAAATCTGAGGCCCCAAGAAACTTCATTCGAATTGGTGTTGCTTAACAACTATCTGGAAAAAGATGTGAACAAGGTGGCAACATTTGAAGATGACAGAAGTATTTAGATTAGCTGTGATAAGAAGTGACAGTGAGGAACTTCAGAGAGATCTGACAAAGTCAGATGAATAGGCAGTTTGATAAGGTACGACATTATTGTTGACAGCTATAAGATAAATGAACTGAAGCTGCTCAGGAAAAGGACCCAGGCAGTTACTGAGGACATCTGCACTGAAACCTTAAGTCACTGTGCAGCAACAATCCTGAAAGTTAATTAAATGTGAAGATGCTTAAAAAGGAGAGCAGGAGACTATTGTAACATCTGTCTATAGAGTAAGGGTACATCTTCAGCTGTGCTCAGGTCCTGTCAACTGATCCCAAAAAGCTGTGGTAGAAACAAAAGGGATTTAAATGGCTGTAAATATGAAGATAGTTCCAGATAATTCCAGGAGAGAGTGACATTTGAGAATTTTTAATTAGAGATGAATAGTGTGTTCTAATGATAAGGGGATACAAATTTGTGTAGAAACAGAGTTCCTTGCCACAAGATGTCATTGTTCACAAAAGCTGAATGTCTTCTTGCAGGATCAGAAAATTGAAAGAGGGGCTAAAGTGAAAAAAGGCTTTGGAGTCTGAGAAGGAGGTTGATTCATCTTCATCAAAGGCAGCTTTTCCGTCAAGTTTTTGTTATATGTGGAACAAATAAATATAAGCAAGCAATTTACAGTGATCATACATAGTGGAAAATAACACCTCCTCATGCTTTATAGGATACTAGTCTTCTAAGGAACTCACCATAGCATTGCACGAATGAAGTCCTCCAGGATGCTGGCCCATGTACTGTGCTAGATCTGTGTGCTAAATAAAAGAGGAGAACTTGAGGCAAAGCTACTGGTGTAAAATGCTTCTACCAACAACGCCTCTTCTATAAATGGAAAAAATATGCAACAGCTACAAAGGTGTCTCTTTCACCTTGGTGAACATCTGATCTGATGCAGCGCATAAGGATGTTCTTAAGTGCTGGGTCAAATCAGGGTCCTGGCTGACCTGTTATCTCACTCTAGCGATTTATGACCTGAAGCTGATAGTTAACAGAATTCATACTTTGTGCCAGAAATAATCATAAAGCTGCAGGAAGAAAAACTAGTCCCCATGCTTTCCATATAATTTGGTTGATAGCTATCAGGAAAAGCAACAGAAGTAGCAAGACTCATGCAGAGAACTTTTTTACTGGCATCCTGCCCTCCCCATGAGAACAACCACAGCTTGGTCATGGTGAGCTACTGGGGTCAGTGCCAAATCTGACCCCAACTGGGATGTGAGCTCGTATCATTATTTCCTATCGTTGCTGTGGCTCAAGAGCAGTACTTTTATTGTGTTGTCAAGGCAGAAATGGAGGTAAATAGTGTATGCCATCCTCATAGAGACAAGATGTGGAATCATTTTTGCATACAGCTGTCGCATATACAGAAAGAAAAGAGTAATGCTGTGGCTGGAAAGCAGGAGATCAAGAAGGAAAATCAATCATTGCACTAAAGGACTACTACTTGTTTCTTTGTATATGTCTCATAATGAAGTAAATTAATTATGCAGCCACTTCCCAGTACTAGCTCCACAGGAAGCTAGAAAAACATCAACTCACCATGTATTCAAAGACAAATGTTAGTGTCTCCTTGGTCTGGATAATGTCATGAAGCAGTACAATGTTGGCATGCTTCAAACGCTTGAGAAGAGAAGCTGGGAAAACACAAAAGGAAGGTCAACTTAACCACTGCTGCATGTGGAAGGAGATAATGCACACAGCAAGGCAGTGGAAATAAAAAACTGTGGAGAAGTAGTCCAAACTTGGCAGTTCTGTAAGAAGCAGCAGCTACTGAGTCTGGAGAACAGCCCCTTAGAGAAGCAAGCGTCAGTGCTTTGGGCTTGGCAGGAACCCGTCCATCTCTCAGAGGTGGGATTTTGCCTCTGTCAGAAATAGCAGTTTACAGTTCCCAGCTGTCAGCTTCTCAGCTGAGGAGAAATTATTTCTTCAAGGAAAATGCCAAGAGTCAGGGGCTAGGAGCTCCCACAGCCAGAATGCAGCAGCCCCTGGCCTGTCACTGAGTTTCTCATCCTTCTCCCATCCGCCTCCTGGCCTGTGCTCTCAGCAGAGACCTTAGGAGACTTCTGGGCAATACTGAGTTTCTGTCAGCTTCCAGCCTCACAATATCAGGGTGTAAAAATCTGCCAAAATAATTACTTTAGATGCTAAGCTGAAATATGAATTTAGCTTTGTGCTTTTAGCTTGGAAAAAGCATAATGGTTACTTTCTCTGGTTTAAAAATCGAAGAGCAGAGATGAAGTTACTGAGTGAACAGTAGCTTGTTTGTATTTATACAACTTTGGCACATTTTTTTCTTTCAGCGTAACCATCTAAAAGCATCATTCCAACTGTGTGGCCCTGGTCCTTAGATGCTGACATGCTTCTGTCAAGCCTCAGCACATCTAGGGTTTGCTGATGGAGTGAGCAGTGCATGGAAGAGTCTTTGCTTCCATATAGACCATAGAGCACTGACTGATGCTAAGACAAAAGTTTGAGGCTTGCTTCTGAGACTTCCAGACATGCATGAGGTTTCTCAGGATAAAGCAGGCTCCAGATGACATATTGATGAAGGCAGCTTCTCAGTAGAAAGTCTCAAAGATAGTCTTTATGGAGGAAGAGCATGCACAGCTTCATCGTTTGCTACCATAAGTTTGAGACAGTAGTTGCTGTAGCTCTGTACAAAGGAGGAACGCAAGGAAGTGGTAGAGCTGGAATCACTTTGCCTGTAGATCCCTGGCACTACTGAAGAATCCAAACCAGCTGTTATACCAAAACCATGCAGACAAAAGCCCCAAAGCTCTACAAAAAGAGGGGTCCCTGACTCCAGATTTTAGTTCAGCTTCTGACGTAGCACATTAGCCTCCGAGCTACTCCAGACTCACCCTTTCCTGCTGATTAAAACCAAATTATTGTCAGACCATGCAGTGCTACAAATTTCATGCAGATAAGGCATGGGCATACAAGCTCATTTCTGCTGAATTAGCCGAAGCACATAATACAGAGCTTGGGCCGGCCGTGGGAGGCCTGGATAAAAGCTGCCTTTTGTTTTTCAAACAATCTACAAAAGATATTTGAAGAGTTTCATGCTGGCAAAGCAAATTTATACTGGATTAGCACTTTGCCTTTTGTGGCTGTAACAATTTCACCTGGTTCTAAAAGCCCTACAGCTAGATATACTGTATTACACAGCTGTGGCCTAAGCATATGTCAATACTGAGATTGCTGAGCAGCAAGGGATGCCTGATTCAGCATAACTACTGGAAACAGCACGGATTGTAAATAGTTCTTGCACAGAGCTTGGTACTGCTGCAGCTAAACTGCCTCTGGTTGTGATACTAGTCCTTTTAGCTGCGAATAGTTTTGCCTTAAACATGCTCCACGTTGCACCTAATTGCCTATGAACCTGGTAAAGATACTCTGGCTAGATCCCATCTGCTATGGCAAACGGCTGCTAACCTGGTTCTGTGATACGTCAGAAATCCCACATGACCAGAACTGTTGCTCCAGAGGAGCAGTACAGAGGGTCCATAGTAATATGGAGAATTCAGCCCCTGAGCTTGAATCAGGCCTCTGGGAACTGCTCCTCACTTGGCTGCTTCTACAACCCCCTGCTGGGGTGTCAGGTGCTACAGCCAGAACTGAAATTTAAACGCATGTGGAAGGAGATAATGCACACAGCAAGGCAGTGGAAATAAAAAACTGTGGAGAAGTAGCATTTCACCTCTGTGGGGCTTCCTGGGGTGAAGCAGCTCTTTGAGAGGGGAGTGCCATTCCTCCAGAGTAGCAGAGAATGCACCGTGTCAATAAATCTTGTGCTTTGTTTGCGCTACTGACTTACATTGTAAATTTGAGGTGTCAGATGCTGCAAAGCTCAGCAGTACACAAAAGATCTATTTAAAGTAGACCCTTCATAGGATCACCCTTGTTTTCTCCCATAATGAATGAAGTTAAGGCTCTCAGCCTGTCCAGTAGAGCATGTTAAAGGGGTGCTGATCTTTACAGCATCATTACTTCTATGTAGATAAAGCTTTTAAGGCTCATTTTACTGGTGGGCTACAAGTGTAAATGCAGAGCAAAAACACCACAGCAAATGAGTGTATAGGAAATGTAATATAAGCCATTCAGTAAATAGGTATATTTAGGTAACTCTGCTTTCACCCAGAATTGGACTAAGGACTTTGTAAACTTTCTTATCTTAATTACACTGTTATAAACCTGGAGTGAGTCCACTGACCTCTCTTGTTATTCTGAGTTGACTGCTATGAGAGTCATTCTGTGCTAGGGCTGCTTTGTGAAAGCTGGCACAGCTGGTCCCTGACACTCCATCCCCATGCTGACAAGATCAACCCTAGTTTTGAACTGCAGTAAGAAATAAAAAACCAAGATATGTGTGACCTCTTACATTGATAGCTCTCACTAATACTAGACAACAGACTGGCATAAGGGTTGTGTATTTCTGTGTAAGGAAGAAACCAAATTATGATCCTCTTGGGATTGTAGGGCAGACGAAAATAGAAGCCTTAATCAACCAGGCAGTTTGTGAACTTGGTCTGCAGGGACATGTAAATACATTCAGCTGAAATCAAGCACTTAAAACCATTTCTTCCTCAAAGAAATTGAGAAAGCTGCAGACATTTTGCCCAGTGCTCTACAAAGTTGACCAACAGAAAGAATTTCTCACCAGGTTATTAAACACCAATTTTACCAAAAGCATTTCTCTTCAGGCTGGGATGTGTGATGGTCCAGATATCAGCTGCCATCGCACAGACAAGTGGCACCATTTGTGATAACAGCAAGCAGAGACCCTGGCGCAAAGGGCACTTCCAGTCCACAACTGCCTGATGCAATAGTGTCAAAAACTGCTGTGCAATGCTAGTGTATGAAAATGGGAGTGAGAAAGCAACTATGGAGCAGGTAGCACTCAGGAGGTGTAAGAGGGCCACTACACTGCTAGAGAGGACATGCTCTGGCTGCAGCTGGCACTTTCCCTACCACTTGGATGCATCTGTTACAAGCGAATACACTGTCCAGCAGGTTCCCTCTCTGACCATCACATGCTCACCCAAGCCAGTACAAAGACTTCATTCAGGGGGGGATAAGGAAACCAAGAATTTTGGGAGAAGGACAGTCAGCACATTAAGTAGGCAAGAAAGGACATAGGAAGATGTCACATGGAGCTTTTTCGGGTTAAAACAAAAGCTCTTGAAGGGTGCACCCTCAGCAAGTTTGCCAACAACGCCAAGCTGTCAACACTCTGGAGGGAAGGGATGTGCCATGCAGAGGGACCTGGACAGGCTGGAGAGGTGGGACCGTGCAAACCTCATGGAGTTCAACAAGGCCAAGGGCAAGGTCCTGCACATGGGTCGGGGCAATCCCAAGCACAAATACAGGCTGGACAAGGAGTGGATTGAGAGCAGCCCTGCGGAGAAGGACTTGGGGATATTAGTGGATGGAAAACTGACTGTGAGCCAGCAATGTGCGCTCACGGCCCAGAAAGCCAACCGTGTCCTGGGCTGCATCAAGAGCAGTGTGGCCAGCAGGTCGAGGGAGGGGATTCTTCCCCTCTACTCCGCTCTCATGAGACCCCACCTGCAGTGCTGTGTCCAGCTCTGGGGCCCCCAACATCAGAAGGCCATGGACCTGCTCGAGCGTATCCAGAGGAGGCCATGAAGATGATTGGGGGCTGGAGCACCTCCCCTGTGCAGACAGGCTGAGAGAGTTGGGGGTGTTCAGCCCAGAGAAGAGAAGGCTCCGGGGAGACCTTATAGAGGCCTTCCAGTGCTGAAAGGGGCTACAGGAAAGCTGGGGAGGGACTCTGCGTCAGGGGGTGTAGGGATAGGATGAGGGGTAACAGTTTTAAACTGAAAGAGGGTAGATGTGGATTAGATGTGAGGAAGAAATTCTTTACTGTGAGGGTGGTGAGACACTGAAACAGGTTGCCCAGAGAAGCTGTGGCTGCCCCTTTAAGTTCATTTGCAACCCAAACCAGTCCGTCATTCTATGAATGTCCCTCCCTCGAAGAAGGTCTTTATGTCTTACCTTCCCAAATGGCTCTAAAAGGCACTCCCTCCTCTGCTTGCATCCTGATCACTTTCAATGCCACCAACTGGCCGTTGATCCTGTCAGGTCAGAGTGGAAGGTCATATGAAGCACCTCAGTGCTTGGCATGGCAACATTAATAGTTCCCTGGGGAGCTCCACACTTTCCCAAGCAAAATTTCTAGGGCTCACTCCCCCACCTAGGCCAAGCTCAGAAAGGTATTGCAAACCACTTCCATCTTGTCCTCAATAGAAGCAAAACAGGAGCCAGTCCACCTGGGTAGAGTAGCACCATCCTGCTGACGTCCTGCTAGAGCATGGATTTGGGCAGTGTTCCCACTCTGCCTTCTCACAGCTTTTCTGCTCCCATGTGATGCACCACAGCCTCACCTCCAATTCTTTCATCATGCAGGGATCCCTCATTCCAAGGAAAACCCACGCTCCCTCCCTGGTGCAGCCAGACAATCTCCTGGCCTACTGCTGCAGAACAAAGTGCCTTTGTGGAGACTCCATGGCTGTAGTGGAGGAGTTCCCTGAAAAACTGGGATGGGGCTTTGCAAATATCCTGGTTAAAAGCAAAGCTGGACTTCTAATTTGCCTTTAACTTCCTGCAAGTACTCTGAATTGCCCAGCTTCAAGCTTGTTCTTACGGATTCCTGTAATGTGTGTTTTCAGCAGGCACTGGGAAGGCATTAATGGCACCGGTGATCCTTGCTCACCTGCTGATCCCCTTGTACACAGTTGCACAGGATCCTTCACACAGCTTCTCTAGATGTACATAGGATGTGGCGGCTCCAAACAGGATGCCTTGTCTCTGCTTCATGAAGAAATGGGTATGTGTTTTAGAACAAGAAGCTACTAGCATGTATTCAGTAATTAAATACTGAATCATGGCTGGAATAATCATAGCATGAAATATCTCCTGTTTGGTTCTATGGATGCTGCACACTCACCCATGTGAACCTCTCCACAACATCCTGTTCTTGGAAAGGATCAGTGTAACTCCAAGGCCTCTGCATCCGGCACCTCCAACTCCGGAGCATGTGAAGCCATGGGAGCTGCAGTGAGGGTAGAGGAAGAGGTGCTCTGTTTACAACCGACAGCTGGCACAGGAAAAAAAGGCAAACTATATCACTGGAAAACCACCATTCTACTGGTGTGATTCTTTCCTTTCTCCTTGACTGCACTAGCTTTGAGAATGTCCCATCATTTTCATCTCCCTCCCATCAGTCACAGATCTCCAGTACAGTTTCTCAGCTCCGTCTGTAAGGGGAGCAGCTGTCTGTATGTTCCTGTCTTGGTAAATGGTAGTGCTCACGATGTGATACTATTTTGTATGAGAACATACAAAAATAAAACAGCCTTAACTGCAGAGGACGCTTCTACTGGTATAATTCTAAATGCATGTTATTCTCTCTTACCCTTGATTTATTCATCTCTAGATAGCAGTCTTTTAGGGCAGGGACTAAAAGTCAGATGCAGGAGTGAAATTTCAGAAAGTTTAGATTTATGTCTTCTCTTCCTTAACCCCTACCACCCCCCTCCACCCCAGCCCCCCCTGCCATGTTGAGCCTTTCTCACCACTGTATAATTTACACAGCCTGTTAATTTGGCTCATATAGCATAACAGTGCCGTAAATTATAAAACTATTAAAATAGCGGTAATGAATGGCAGGCAGCCTGCAAGCTCTTCCTGAGCAGCTACATTGGATGGGTGCCTGCATTATCATTTGACTCAAATATAACAGGATTTGTAATCTGTGGCATGCTGCCTCCTCCAGAACTGTAGGTTGTTGGCTCCTTCCCTGTTTTATAATCCCTAATTGGCATAGAGCTCGCTGGAGTGCAGTCTTCTCCCTATTCATCTCATCAAAGACATTTATTGTCATTTAAGGCACGGAGTCCTCTTTCAGTAGTCTCACAAGCCTGAAGCTGCAAAGTTCGATGCTGTGTAATTAGAAGCAAACGTGAATGTTTTGCACTCCCACAACAAGTGGAAGAACCCAAGCTTAACCTATCTTAGTGCAGAAGTACCATGATGTGATATTAAATACCTCTGCTGTAGATGCTGCTTCCATGTGCTGAAGTTCTTGGTTATGCTGGGAGCCCCTTCTCTCTGAACAGCAGCTGCAGCATCCTGGTCTGACAGCACTTACACACAACATGTCTCCCATGTTGTCCTCTTTCAGTTAAAATGTCTCTCTTTTCTTCTGCTTTGCTCCTCCTCATCCCTCCATCGGTAATGTAATAACGGTTCATATGACTTGCATGAGGTCTTTGTCTCAAGCAGTCTTGTGATTTCTGCAGTTTTTCCTGAAAAGTCCAACATGTAGTGATCCAAATTCACCCCTGGAGTAGCTCCACTGATTTCAGTTCATTTGGCACATGCCCTCCAAAAACAGCCAGCATTTATTTTTTCATACCTAAAGATGGAGAATTAAGCAATAAATCCAAACTTTCTGCTTGTACAAATGTCTTTCAGTTAAGCAACTCTCAGTGTAACATGTTAGGTAATGAAGTGATATGTTGACTTCCCTCCGTGTCTGTAGCAAGTTACTATTCTGTATGCCATTAGGCTTTAAGTTGAGCTATCTGAGCAGTGTAGCCAAGTTGTGCTTTCTGCATGAGCTGTACTTTGACCATCCTTGCTTTGGTATTTATGTTCTTAGCCATGATGTGGTAGCAATGTCAGCACGGGGAGCTGTCTGTCCCTGCTGGATCACTTGTCTAAGGAATGCAACGACTGGTAGCTAACAGAAGAGAGTCTGGTCCACATGTCAAAATAGAAAAGAGCATATTGATTAATCCAGCCCAAAATAGATTTCATCAATTATGTACTGAGCCAGCAACGCACAGTGGACTTAGCTGGATGTGGACAGACAAAAGTCCCCTTCTTTCAGTCCCCCATGAGTAGGAGTCGCTGTACAGCTTCCTAGGACTAACACCCAACCCACACTGAGAAAATGCTAGCAAGGGGTGAGGGAGAAATCATACTGTGGAGTTTTTATGCTGACCCCTTAGGTCCTTCAGTTTTAATTTGAATGCATGATTGAAATCTTCCCTTTGCTTCACTGTTTTGGTGTCTAATGCTCTTTCCTTAAGCAAAAGGATTTTTCTAAAGCAAAAACGTCCAGGGAAGGCAGGAACAATTTCTGTGTCTTGTTGCAACCAAACTACCTTGTCTTTGCATGGCAAGAAGGAGCTAACACAACTGGAAGGTTTGATTTCTGTCACATGATTTTCTTTGGCACTCCCTAGTTAGCCATAATTTGCTAAATATCCATCATCACAGACTTTTATGTATCATCAGTAGTCTTCTATTTATTTTCCACATATTCTTTGAGCCATCAGATTACAGTAATTTGAGTGTGCTGTCCAAATGCGAAAGGTTGTCTAGATGCAATGTACTCAGTAATATACTGGTTATGCAAGCATCGTTTGCACATCCATACAAAGTTTCTTGTTCTGGAAAATATTTTTTATCATTATGACCATATTTATACAAAGGGACTTTTAAAATACACTTAAGCATACATAATACTTGCATTTTAAATGAATGGATAAATGCATAAAAATTGGACAATATATAAATATACATATTAATTCAGGTGAAAATGATTCATTTTAATTTTAGGTCAATTTTGTGTCAGGGTGTAGAGGGGAACGACTCTGTTACAAACTGTTACAACTTTTTCTAGTTAGCAAGAGCTGGTAAATGAAGAAAACAGGGTAATAGCTGGTGGTTCTGGTTATTGAAAAAAACCCCAAAACGAAATATTCATTTCAGTTAGCAGAGGAAATGGTCTAAGAGAAATGTTTAATAGTTACCCTTAGTAAATGTAAGTTTATAAAGGAGAGCCTATACCTGTCTTCAGAACCGTGGATTTTAAAGGAAAGCTTCAAGCAAGGTAAGAAATAGTCTACTAAGTGCTGATGTAGCGCAAAAAGTGCATTTAACAAAACTTGTTCAAGTAGAAACACATATATATAATATGTATATACATATCTAAGTGTATCTATATAATATTCTGTAAAATTTATGTATAAGCACAAAATGCACGTGCACAATTTGCACATGCACACAATTTGCACATGCACACACACACATCAGCATGTGCGTCTGCATGTACATGTATGTAACTATTTGGAGGCAGCTTGTCCTGTAGGAAGGTGCTAGATCAGCATCCCAGCAAACTGTGGTTAAACCCGGAGCTAGGCTCAGGGGGGTTATGGAGCAGGACGGGACGGCCTGATTGCTATTTATTGATCAGGCTTGGTCTGTAGGTTATAGCTTTGGTCCTTATTTATGCCTCAGTCATTTGAAAACACACGTTCGAGCGTCTTTCTCGCACTCTTGGCACTAACACCGTCGTGGTGGCACTGCAGAACCAGCTCCACCACCCGCCTCTTTACGGGTCTAAACGCGCGGGAACAGCAACATCAGCTGAGTGGTTAATGCTGGAGACGGGAGACGGCCGGGCCGGGCGCTCCGTTCCGGCGGGTCTCTGCCTGGTTTGTCCCGGACAGGGACCCGTCGGCGCGAGCCCCGGGCCCCG
>NW_020799108.1:4047249-4138149 GCF_003259725.1 Athene cunicularia
TGTAAGTTTATCCCTCGCCTGAAGGGAAACGGGGAGCGCGGCGGTCTGGCGGGAACCCGCTTGGCCGAAGCGCCGTGGGCCGGCCCGCCGCGCTCGCTGCGCCTCCCACGCCTCGGCGTCAGGACAGGCGGCGGTGTGCCGCGCTGCGCCGGGGATGAGGGAGCGGCCCCCCCCTCAGCCCGGCGCTGGGCTTGGGGAGCCGGGGGAGACGCCAGAGAACGGCTCCACTGAAGGTGCGGGCCAGCCGCCTCTTCTGGCTCTCCGGGAGGCTGGTAGAGCAGGGACGCTGAGATACCCTCCTGTAGGTTCCTGAAGGGCTCCTCCCCTCCAATGGGAAGAGACCACCTAAACATTAAACAGTATGCCCTTTATCTCCTTCCATTTTCGTTTCGGAGGCCTCTCTCTGCATGACTCGGTTGCCTGGGAGTAAATGCTGTTTCAACTTTGAGAGTGTTGAGTGGTAGTCCTAGCGTGGCTGCAGTATCGTGTACAGATGACGTAGCGTGTTGTCACTCTCACAGACATCCTCTTCCAGCATAAAAATATTTTGGTGAGACGCTGGGGAGCGGCTAGAGAAGTTGTAGATGATTGGTAGATGATCACTGCTGTTACAGTGCCCTAACGCAGAAAAACTAGCTATACTTGCCATCTTTACGTTTCTGTGGAGTTAACTGCAGAAGGGGAATCACCTAATTTTCAAAAGAAAAAGATGAGGAAGGGAAATTCAGAAATTTTGGGGTCTCTTATGAATTTGGTAATTTTTAATTATTAATTTAGTGCTGTAGCAGATAGTTTTCAGCTATGTTTTTACCTGACACTAGGCCCTTTATTTGTGGGGTTTTTTTTCTTCCCTGACTCCTATACTGTTATATCCCGTTTGTTATCATCCCTCATTCACTGGAACTGGCATTAAAAGCTTTGAGCCCTCCTCTGAAGGGATCACTGCTGTCTTTTAGTAGCAAGTTGTATTGTTTTGCTCTGAGCCAATCTTAATCGCACACAGTTAAAAAGGGTGGCCGTGCTGACCAGAACATAAGGGCTTCTTGAACTGGTAACACATTATATGTGAACTACAGTTATCAATAATTATATATTTATTGATATATAGTCATATTATATATGACTAAAATTGACAACTTTTTTAAATGAGGAAGCTTAGAGGTAACCTTCAGAACCTGAGTAGATAATTTTGTATAACAAACTTGCAATCCTGGTAGTGTGAGTTACTGCTAAGTAAGATGCAACAAATTTATTAAAAATGTGTTTGTAAATATGTAAGTAAACATGTCTGAAAGTTGTAGAAATATTTGTAGTATTTATTAACTGTAGCAGGTAAACAAGCACATGAAGCTGATGGGAGTTCTAGTATTTCTGAAAGTCATGGGCATGCCAGTTGTTCCTGTTCAGCATTGAATGTAAGATTACTTTTATACCTGTGATGCTTATTAAAGAATGGTCAATGCCCAGTGAAAGATGCAGTCCCACAGTAATGAGTGATGTTTATTCCACGTCATTCCCTGCCATAGCAGTTGTTACAGTGTGGTAGTGTTTGTTTTCTGGAGAATTTCAATTAGCCTTCCAGTCAGTAAGTGGAAAGTGACTTCAGTGTCATGCTAGTGACCATCTGTCTGTAACACAAATCCATTTCATAATTTGGCACTATTTGGCACTCTTTGTTTTTTTCCTCTTGCAGTGCTGCAGCTAAAATGTAGACAGTAAATGTGTGGTCAGAGCAGTGCAGGTATCTTACTGATCTTTGATACCATGAGAATAGTGTATTGTGCTTGGCTGTTCATTTCTATAAACATTAAACCTAATAACAGTTCAGGTAATATTAGTGGGAAAGAAACAATGTATATGTAATGCTACAGCATAATATTATATAAATGTGGAAATCAGCAAAGAAAATTGCATATTCCTATTGGGAGGAAGAAACTAAGTAGTTTGTAGCTGTGACCAAATGACTTGTGTTTTGTGTTAGCTATGAAATGGGGATAATGTGCTGTCCTAGGAGTGAATGAAAACTTGCACTGAACTTGAACATTATTTTTAAATGTTTTAAAGATGTCTCATTTGTGGAAAGAAAACAGTTTGACTATCATTTTCCCTAATATAAATAGATGCTTAGTAACGCAACCTTAAGTGTGAGCTTTTGTAAGGAAAACAAAAATGTATCACCACCATCATATCATGCTCCATTTCTAGTTCACCAGCATTGCAGATTTCTTGCTCAATAATTGCATAAATCATTTTTCAGTTGGATCTTGAAGAGACATCTTAAAAAACAGCTAATCAGATGCCTGTCTTTAACTTTTTGTGCAATCAGAAGTTTTCATGAGAATTACAATGAATTTTTGTGCAGTTGTGCTCATGAAAATGAAAATTTTTGAGCCCTTAAAAAATAAAATCCATAAATTATAGAAACCAAGTATATTGGTTTAGTTCTGTGATCTTGAATAAGTATATATGGTGTAAATGATACAGTTGATACTTTGATGACTCTTATCAAAGCTCCCATCTCTTCATCTGATTCATTGATCCATTGGATATTTATATGTGAAGCTAGAGTTCTTCACAGGGGAGAAGTGCCAGCATTTTCAAGAAAATTAATTGTAGGGTTAGGTGGTTTTGAGTAGGCTAGAGAAAACCTCAGATGTACTTAACTCTGAGTAAGAACACATTGCAAAGTTAGAAGGTCCAAAAATGCTCTTCGATTTTCCTTTCATGTTTCATCAACGCCTCTGTTTCTAAAGTATTGCGTGCCAGTTTCCTTTTATTTGTGAGACTCCCTCTGTTACTATTTTAAAAGTTAACTTTTACAGTTGTGGGTGGGTTTTTTCTGGTGTGTTTTTTTTCTTTTTTTAGTTGAGGAAGGAAAGACAGAAGTGTCTTGAAAGCAGTACCTTTCTGGTGGCTTTTTGTTCCAAGAAAGTATGCTCTGATTTTTTTTCTTGAGCAAGGTGCATATGTCTTATCACAATACTATTCTACCATATTTGATTTAATATTTTTGTGGCTTATTATATTGTTCCATTTGAAAGAGGAATGATTTGGTGGTGATGGAGTGCTGCCACTGACAGATGGACTCACAGGAAAGAAGGTGAGAATGAGCAGCTAGGTGAAGTCACAGAGACTCCCTGAAATATGCTAGTTTATGATCATCCTGTAAAATTAAGTGATGTCAGCGTACTCTTTATGTAACTTTTGCTAAAGGGAAGAAGTAACTTGGCTTTAACTTTGCCAACCCTGAAGCCCAAATCACTATTTTTACTGTCCTGTATTTGGAAAACTGGAAATGTTTGGTATGATGTGCTGCTGATTCTGTCTAAAAAGGTCTGCTTGGTACTTAATTTTTAGAGGAGTCTATTGAAAGTGTTGCAGTTTGTGTTAGTTATTTTAATTATTTGTCAAGTTCATGAATTACTGTTTTGAAGTGTGGACTGAAACTTCTGTATGCAAGTTACAGGTTTGCATTTGCATATATTGTCTCTTGTAATCAAGAGACTAGCCATATTTTTATTTCTATTTTCTGTACGTAAGACCTTCAGACTGCTCAGTCTGGATCTTTTCTTGGAGATGTGTTGTCTTAAAAGACTGTTATATTAAGTAATTTATTTTCTGGTCTTGTTACAGTGGATATCAGACAGCAACTATAATAAAACAAAAAGTGTAAAGAATTTATGCATTAAACTTATTTTGTTTGAATAAATATGATTACACACATGCATTAATGTAACTAAATTTTTTAATACTCAATTTAGTAAGGCAGTAGATCAAGGAAAATTACAATCCTTTCAATTAAAAAGATAGATTGTAAGAAGCAAAGATTAACTGTAGCTTTATTTTATTACAAGAAAAGTAATACGAAGGTATCTTCGTGAAGACGGAAAGGTGTGAGGGTGAACTTGCAAAATTCAAAATCTGAAAGGATAAAATAGAGCAGCCACTTTTTTCTCATCTCCCATGGCCTTACATCTTCGCAGGTACTCAGTTACCAGTTTGTTTAAAGAAATGTGAACTCATAATTGGCTTTCTGCATTTCTGAACAGGCTTTAATAGAACTGTACTTTTTGGCTCAGGAATACAGTTATGAGTTTAACTCAACCATTTTCTGCTCATACAAATCTGTTTACCTTATAAATTTAGCTTGATCATAGAATTCTGTCTTAGACTAGACTGAAAATGGATAAATTTGATGTTTGAGTGGTATATTGAGAATTATATAGAGGTTGATGTTAATTTCTGCCTTTGAACTAGGTTTTGTTCAGTCTGTCCTTACAATAGACCTCTTGTGATATGGGTAGGTAGGACAAGTCTGGCTGTTTAACTTTTGTCTACCAACTCAGTGTGAGTGAACTAAATACCTCAACTATCCTAGTGTTGTGGAAGTCCTTACTCATTTAACATGGGATCTTTGCTTCTTGGTTTGGGGTTTTTTAGGTTAAAAATTATTTGCGATTAAATAGCTCGTTTTTATGTTTTACAGTTTGTGGAAATTATATTGTTCCTTTTGAAAGAGGAATGATTTGGTGGTGATGGAGTGCTGCCACTGACAGATGGACTCACAGGAAAGAAGGTGAGAATGAGCAGCTAGGTGAAGTCACAGAGGCTCCCTGAAATATGCCAGTTTATGATCATCCTGTAAAATTAAGTGATGTCAGCGTACTCTTTATGTAACTTTTGCTAAAGGGAAGAAGAGGAGTAACTTGGCTTTAGTTTCAGTTATGTCTGGAACACTCAACTTATTGCAACAGCAACTTCTTTTTTAATTTGATTGTTGTAACTTGTGGAGGGATAGGCTAGAAACTTGAAAGTAACAGTGTCTGGTGACCAGTAAATCATAACTGTTACCTACACCTGTGAATTTTGAGTCTGGATCAATAGCCCTGAAGTAGACTATTCTTTTGCTCTTGTTTCTTATGCGGAGATACTGACAGAGGTCAGATGGTTTGGGGATGGAAAATTAGTGTCTTGTACTATATCCTTGTATGTGAATGTCTAGATTTGTCTTATACTGTTCTCTGAAGACTTATCAAATGGATAAAAGCCCAAATATCAGCCTTTGGACTGAATTTAATGCGGGGTATGTTGATGAAAACTCTATATTATCATGCTGTGTTCTTTGGTGTGCTTTGAGTAAAATTTGTATTTTGGTTTTAAGTAAATGTACTAACTATGATGATGTATTTTTCTAACCTTTTTTTTTCCTGGCATATATATTACTTGATTGTTTGCTTTTTATTTTACTTCTACTCTAAACACAAGTCCTGTGAATTCAAAATGCAGGATATAATCTGCATTTTAATACTACATGTGTTGCTTGGATTAAATTACATACCTGAATTTTAAGAGTTCTTGACTGACGCATTTTCTTTATTTTTTCTGTTATGTGGAAAAAGAAGATTGGAGATGGGCACAGGAGCTAAGAGATAATTCCATCTCTTAGTTATTCTCATCTTGAATGTTTCAGAGGCAGATTGTGGAAAGGTATTGTTCATCCTGTGCACCACAGTTAGCAAAATTTTTAGTTTAAAAAAAATCAGTAGTATGCACGAATAGGGCCTTATGGCTTCGGAATGTGCTACTTGCGTAAGCTGTCCGCAACGTGACCTATCAGACTAGCTTTTTCTGGGTGTGCTTCAGTTTTGGAATACATTTGATTTTTTGGTGCCCTCTCTTCTAGACAAAGATTGCCATTCTGTTGAAGCTTTTCTTGCTGCCTTATATATTTAACTTAACAAGTTCATGCAAAGCTGCAAGAACTGATTTATGTGGGGAGTAAATGAGTTGACATGGCAAATAAGGAGCTAAACCTACTTTTTCCTGCAGGGTGGATAACAGTCTATCCCATATAAAGTTTTAAATAAATTTAAAGAAAACTCTTAATTTAACTTGAAATGCTGTCAGCCTGTACCGATGTTTAAAATTACTTTTTGTGTTTGTTTAAATCAAGTGATTCCATAAACTTCCAAAACTGAGTGCTTGTTGTCAAAGTTCTGAAGAATTTCTTTCTGCTGGATGGGAGAAGTTGCTGACTGAGCTTTCAAACCAACATGTGTTGAAGTGTAAAACCAGCTTTGGATAGTTCCAGTCACTCCTGCAAGCCCAGATACTTCCATTGTTTTTCAGGACTTATATTTTTTTCTTGGTTCAGTTGGTTTGAATGACTGGCTCATTTGAATCTGGGAAACTCATTAAGAATTAAGAGGGAAAACCCCCCAACCAAAACATTTTTCTCTAAAGTAGAAATGGAAGTATATAAAGGATGAGCATTTATAGGGGTAATGTTTTGAAGACACTGAATGGTAGCAATCAGTTCCCAGTAAAATCTGCACACAATGCATCTTTTGCTTAATTACTTTTACAGTGAATGTTGAGACCTTTATGAGTATTTCCAACACACTTACTGTTCTTTGTAACTGATAAAACAGCCTTATGATCATGTTTTTTCCTGCATTTTGATTCTAAAAGCTGAATAATACAAAATATCAATAAAACTGAATAAACCAGAAATGTTCCTTCTGCTTTATAACATAGAAAGAGTTAACATTATAAATCTCACTGTTTAGGTAGGAACAGAGTTGTTTACATGTGGGTAGAACTGATTCAATGATCTCCTTGCTGTAAGCTACAAATACAATATATCATATAAAGACTATGTAAGTTGTGAATAAATGTATCTTTAAGTTTACTAGTGACAACATCAGCTGCTTTTCAGGTACAAATAAAGCAAGCTAATGATTTCAAGTAGAAGATTCTTGGTTTTCATTTAAATTAAGATTACCAAATTGTAAATTAAATATGTAGACTTGCTGAAATGAAAACAAATGCCTGAATTACTAAGCCTTTCCTACGTATGTGAAAAGTAAACTATGCATTTCTGAACCACAGAAAGCTTCAAGTTGATTTTGTATTTCCTCTGTCTTTGTAGCTCAGAAGAGGCAGAAGGAGCCAAAGAGAGAGGCCTGGTCTATGTCTGGAAGGCTGGTTCCTGCTCTGTAACTCCAGAAAGGCTTCCAGGCCTGAGTGGGAAGACTGTGTTGCAGGCAGCCCTTGGAATACATCATGGGCTACTTCTAACAGAAGGTAATAAACATCTTAATTGCAGAGATTTGTGGTGATAACAAACTTATTGTCAAGTTTTCTTCTTTTAGATTTTTTTCATTCTGTATTATACACAACTGTTAAACACTTAAACATTGCCAGTATTTCCTTCTTAGTTATAAGTTACTTAAAACTGTGTTGGAATAGAAATTATATGCAGTCTTCTTTCATACTTTTTTTCTTTTAACAATGGCTCTGGATTTGCTGTTTAAAGATGGTAATATAATCTCAGCCATGTTAACTCAAAATGACATTTCTTGTGATGTCTTTCATTCAAAAAAGACATTATAGCAAGAGGTGTAAGAGCTTTGTTTTCTGTGTGTCTCTGGAAAAGTGTGTAGCTAGTAGATGCATTAGAGTGAGTCTCGGTTTGTGAGCAGTTTGGCATTATGAATCAAAGTGTTTCTAAAAGCCAGACCCTTTATGTGTTTGCATAGCTTGTACTGATCAGAGAGTGTACAGTTGTAAGACTAAACTGGAAGTTGCTTCATTGATTTTTCTCTGATGTTTTTGAAGGAAAGAGTCCAGGTTATTGGTGAGCCTGCTATGAGCACCTCTCCTCTAAGGAAGTTGTTCTGGAGCTCTAGTGGATTTTTTAGAACATGTTGCTTTCATAATTAAAAGGACTTTTTGTGTGTGTGTTCTTGCCTCATGAAGGATGTTGTTCGTGGCTATGATTTACTATTTTTCTATCACTGAAAACAACAGTTTATTTTAAAAATAGATTTCTTCTCTTCTTTAGAATTAGCAAAGTAACTTGGAACTGGCATTGCTACAATCTTTGCAGGTAAAGGTGATGGAGTTTTGGAGTGGCTGTGGTACAGTATCAAACCAGTAGCAAGATACATTTATCCACCACACACACACCCCTTGCCACCTGATAGGGCAATCCTATTTTACTGTAGGGTGGCAAATAGTACAGTCTGGTGATGCTAGATATCCGTATGGAAAGATGAACTCTGTACTTTGTTGTGTTCTTCAAGCATGGTTGTATGTCCTTAGTATGTTGTGTGTTCTTAAAATAGAAAGGACCAATAAATACACATGAGTAGATTTTTTAGCAGAAAAGCATTACTTAGTTGAACAGTACATGCATGCACAGGGTAATGTTAACATGAGGTATAGAACTAAACAGCAGCAATAGCAGAGCAACCAGCAGTCTTCAAGTATCAATAGCCATGGTTTTGCTGAGCCTGGAATAAGATAAAATTTGATACCTGTTTAACTGACTCTTTCTTCAAATGTTTGTATTGTTTTAACTTCATTAGATTCATGCTGTGTTGTTTTTTTCTCCCAGGTGGAGAGGTCTACAGTTTTGGAAGACTGCCCTGGAGATCAGGACTGGAGGAGTCATGTGCTAATAGTCCTGTCTTAGAAAATACTTTGCTTGGGCATCATGTTATTACAGTGGCAGCGGGCAGCTTCCATAATGGAGCTGTGACAGAAAGTGGTGTGGTGTACATGTGGGGGAACAATTCTGCTGGCCAGTGTGCAGTTGCCAATCAGCTGTGTGTGCCAGAGCCACAACCAATCAGTATTTCTGATTCTGAAACCAGTCCTCTGTTATCAGTAAGGATTTTGCAGCTAGCATGTGGAGAGGAACACACGCTGGCACTATCACTAAGCAGAGAGATATGGGCTTGGGGGAGTGGCTGCCAGCTTGGTCTCATAACAACAACTTTCCCAGTGACAAAGCCACAGAAGGTAGAGCACCTGGCAGGACGCATTGTGCTCCAGATTGCTTGTGGAGCCTACCACAGCCTGGCTCTGGTACAGTGTCTCCCTGTGCAGGAAATGAAGCCTATCCCAGAGAGGTGCAATCATTGCAGTCAACTTCTCATTACCATGACGGACAAGGAAGATCATGTAATCATTTCAGATAGTCACTGTTGCCCACTGGGTGTAGCACTGTCCGATAACCAACCAGAGAACCACATCTTCGGTCCCTCATTGGAGACTCTAGAAGGAAAAAGTGTAACAGGTAGCCACAGTGAAGATTGTCAGAAACCGCTTGTGGAAGAACACATGCTTGTTGCTTTGGAATCTGATGGAGCAAGTGTGCTTGCCAGCAGCGATGGGCAGGAAGACAGTGGAATTTCTAGTCCTGGAAATATTCTGTTCCCAGACAAAAAAGAAGTGAAAGAGTATTTAATCAGTTTATCAGATCAGTCATTACATGAGAATGTGGAGAAAAACATCTGCACAGAATCTGATCAGGTTGGTACCTAGTAACTAGGTCTTAATTTGTTACAACTCCACTTTTATATGTGACAATGTTACTCTTTTACAAATGTCAAATTCTGCTAGTTTAATATAGCTGTGGTGTTTCCATAGCTTCAAAATGTTTCTTCTCTGTGATGGTTCTCAACTTTTAAGTGGAAGATTTTTTTTGTCCTCTATCCTTGTTCAATTGTAAGCCTTTAATGTGAGCAGCCTTGACAGTGCAGTAGTCTCTCCTCTTTGTGGTCCACAGTACCAGACCATGTAAGCCAGTTTCCCCTTTAGCTGTTTTATAACATGTGGATTTCCCATTTGTGTGGGATGGTAAGTGTGGAACAGATGCCTCACAAATCTGTCTAATTTCTCAATCAGTTAAAGATTCTAGATTGCAAGTAAAGATTGTAAGGTTAATGTTAGAAGCCTTTTGGCCAACATTTTAATGTTCGTCATGTAGGAGTGGCATAAACTTACGAACAGGGATGGAAGGTGCACAATTACTACTGTGTGATGTGGGAAATAGTTCAACAACACTGTTTTGATGCTATAGCAGAACAGTAAAGTAATTTCTTAGTAAGCATCAGAAAATGCTTGTTTCGAAGGTTCAAGAGGTGTTCTCATCTCTCTGCCAAAATACTATGTTTTACACTCTTTTGAAAAAAGTCTTGGAGTGGGGGGTAGAAGATCAACCCAAAAGCTACTAGAAAACTAATCCAAAAATGTTGCAGTGCAGTCTGTCATTCCCTATGTAAGTACTGTCCTGCCTGGATGGTTTATGGTAAAGGTAACATCTGTAAGGAAAACTGTCACTCTGTGGCCTAATATACAAAATGCATAGCAGAATTCTGAAAATTTATTTTGTTATTTCAAGTGTTGTGTAGACATCGATATCTTAATTTTTATTATAGTTACAGTAAGAAATTTTTCACAGTGGTTGTGGGAAATAAATTTCACAGTGCTTAATAGCTGATTTTTGTTATCACCTCTGACTAAAAAAAAAAAAAAAATTAGTACTAAAACCAAGTCCAACTGTTCTGTAACTTGGTGATTCAGCAAGTTGTGTTTTCCTATTCTGAGGGAAACTTATTTCAGAGAAATAAATATTGTGTGAACACAGTTGTCCATCCTTCTGCTTTTTTGCTAATACAAATGCTTTCTGGCAGTTGCGGGCCCCTTAGATTCCTACAAGAACTCCTGCTGTTAGGAAATTACTGAAGCACGTAGCTTCATGCTCCCTTTCTCAACTCCTTGTCCTGGAATATTTCCAGAGTACTGTTTCCCTCGCACAGTTCCAGGAATAAACAAGCCTGGAATTAATTCACTGAACCATAACACAATAAAGCATACATGTGAAGACCAGACATAAGGACTAAAGTAATGTTTCAGCCTTAGTAAGATCCTTTGTTTCTCTTTGCTTTCCTACACAATTCGAGTTTGCTTTTCTGTATTGCTAGTCATGCCTTTTTTTTAAAAAGAAGTCAAAGGTTGTTTTCCTTCTGGCAGAATAAAACAAGCTGTAATATTTATAATAATATTATTTCCCACCATGTATTAGGTGGGGAAATAGGATTTTGCTTTCTTTGACATTCAAACTATTTGGCAAATATCATCTTGTGCATTATTTCTCATTTGGTGGGTAGATTCATTGCTATTATAATAATCATGTGCTGGCACTAACAATTGCCTTCAGTCAGTTTGTCCCTTGTGTGACTTGATTATTAACTAAGCTTTATATGGATACAACAGTAGCCTAAGGGGACATGTAGCCCAGACTGGTCTTAAGGTAGACTTTGCAGAATGAATCCATGAATACCTGTTTTAACATATGAAAGAGAGAACTTATCTCTCTGTAAATAGAACATGCTCACTGATGCACTTTAATAGGTGCCAAATAAGGTAATAGTAAGCCTAAAATTAAATCCCTCTTTTATTTGTTTGCAAAGATCCTTTTTTTCTATTAAAAAAAAAAACCAAACAAACAAACATCCAAAAACAGGCCCACAGGCTTTTATGGATGAGCTACAGGGCAAGTGCAACCCAGTCCATGCAGAAATAGTGCTTGGTCCTACCTTAAAAAAAGTAATTCTGAGTAACAGATCTATACCTAGGTATAAAAATCTTCCTCATAATGTCTTGTTCAGTATAGCACATAGTTTGAATAGTAAATGTGTATATTGTCATCCTACTGTTATGTGCTGTCTGGTATGATAGTCTTCAATTTTTTTTACTGGTTTTAGCCTTCTCAAGAAGAACAACTTGGTGCTTGTATCCCTGGCCCTCCAGGTACCAGCACATCTGCTTTGAACAGCTTAGTGGCTTCTTGTGCGTCAGCAGTTGGTGTGAGAGTAGCTGCTACATACGAAGCTGGAGCATTGTCTCTGAAGAAAGTAATGAACTTCTATGGCACACCTTCAAGTGAACCAGGATCTCAATCTGGCAGTGGTTCCCCAGGGCCTGAAGGTCTGAAAGACAGTCGAGAAGAGCAGGTCAGACTGGAATCCATGCAGGGGAAGAAGAGTTCCAGCTTAGTAGATATTAGAGAGGAAGAATCTGAAGGAGGGAGTCGAAGACTTTCTCTGCCTGGCTTGTTGTCACAAGGTAACAAGACATTTTGGGAAAAAAAACAGCTGGAAAAGTTATAGTAATGTGGAGGTTTATAACTGAAAATAAAACATGTTTGAACACAAATCTAATCAACTACTAAAAGTCTTTATGAACTATAAACTGTATCTTAAGGAAAGCAGTGGAGAGTGTGAAGACTAGCAGATACTGCATACTAAGAAAACCAAAAGCATAGTGGGTTTAGGAATGTTCTTTTGGTAAAGTAAGGTAAAGCAGGCACATTGTGGTAGTCTGGGCATCATATGGCAAAATGACAGCAAACTACCTTTGATATAGGTTGCATAGCAGATAAAAATCTGTGTGGTTTGCAGTCTCTACTGCACTGAGCTGTTTTTGAGCCAGGGACCTAGAAATACTCCAGTTCCCACTGCCAAAGTTCAAAGGTAATTAACTTTTTCTCTCATATATTTTAGTGTTGTTAATTGCTCTGAATGGGTACATGGTTTAGTTCTATATTGATCTTGGATCTGATTAGGAAGTATTGAAACGTTCACTATGAGGATATATTTTCTTCTAAAACATACTTTTTTAAATGTATAGGGTTTTTTGGTTCGTTTGTGTCAGTATAACTACATAGTTCTCATATACCTGTTATCCTTTAGTAGCTGGTAGAAATTAGTTGAGATCAGTGTACTTTTAGCACATGTGTTACTTCTGTGTATCAGTAACCCATCTTCTTATGTGTCAGCCTTTGCTTGCAATCTTAAGACCTCTTTTAGAAGTCTTGATCAGTTATCTCGAATGGTACTGTGACTGTGTAACCCACAGTCTGAGTGATATGTTTATTGAAAATGATGAGTGTTTCTCCTGTCTCCATCTGTTTTCAGTTTCTCCTAGGCTCCTACGGAAGGTAGGGCGAGCAAAAATGAGGACTGTAGCTCTGACTCCAACCTACAGTGGTGAAGCTGATGCTCTTTTACCCTCTCTAAGAACAGAGGTATGGAGCTGGGGAAAGGGGAAGGAAGGACAGCTAGGGCATGGCGATGTTCTGCCGAGGTGAGATTTCTTTGAATTATTTTTTTCATTCAGTAGGTCACTAGCAAATTTTGTGTTCAACTTTTATCAAATTCTCAGATTTGGTCAGCTGCCTTGCTTTGTCATCTTGTTCTTTCAAGTGGTGTGACCTAAGTTCCTCCAAGTAACACGTGTTATGCTGTATTGTTACTGAGTGTCAATCACCTATGACTTTTCCCGTTGTAATCACTAGGAGTTTTGGTGATATTTTGACTTTGTCCAAATTTGGGTGAGGTTTCTCATCAACTTCTGTGTTTCCTGACCTTTTTGACTAAGCTGATTTATTGCCA
The DNA here is from genome assembly GCF_003259725.1 of Athene cunicularia. Classification (NCBI taxonomy): domain Eukaryota; kingdom Metazoa; phylum Chordata; class Aves; order Strigiformes; family Strigidae; genus Athene; species Athene cunicularia. The sequence goes on from NW_020799108.1 coordinate 4,060,497, forward strand.
AAAGACTTGTATGTTTGTTTTCTCTAATTTGGGGAAAAAAACCAAAGCACCTTGGGATTTATTTTTGTGGTAAGAATAACTCTGATAACACATTTTTCTTCTTCCTTGCCTCACCCCCCCACCCCTTTATGGGTTCTGGGGATTTACAGGCTTCAGCCACTATGTGTGAAAAGCCTAGATGGTAAAGAAGTGATTCACCTCTCTGCTGGTGGCCATCATTCCTTAGCACTCACTGCCAAATCCCAGGTACAAGTGATTGTTAAAATTTATTATTTATCTATCACATAATTGTCATGTTTGGTGTTTTCTAGGTTTTTGTTTCTTTTGCTTCTAAACTTTTGTTCCTGTTTGGGGGGCAACTTGGAAGCAGTGTGGAAGTCTTTATAATTTTATTTCTGTTGAAGTTATGCATGTATCATCAACGTTACGTTTGAAGGTTGCCATGACTTGATTTGGTACATTCCATTTCTGAATCTGAGAAGAGAATTTGGGCATATAGAAAGGCAGTGGAAATTAGGGAAGTGCTTCTTGGTTCACGAATCTTATACCCTTGACTTGTGTGTGTTTGCACACTTGACCACTACGGTTCAGTATGTGTCCCATGTATATAAACTTGTGTTCTGATGTTTAGCTTTGTTTCTTACAGGTGTATACATGGGGCAGTAATATCTCTGGCCAACTTGGTCACTTGAACTCCCCAACAACAGTCCCTCGTCTTGCAAAGGTACTTTGTTTTCTTTATTTTTCTTTTTTTAGGGCCTCTTCTTATACAAGTGAGTGCCAAGTAGTTTCTAAAAACTTACCTTGTTTATGGGTCTTTGTGCTATATAGTAATAGAGCTCTTGATTTCTTTGGCTTATGCTGTGAATACGATCCTTGGATGAACTTGTGAAAGTCTGCCCAAGAAGTTCTTACACAGACTTTCACTGCTTTTTGACCGCTTCGAAGTTCTAAAACTGAGAAATGTGACTGGTTATATCTTCTTATCAAATTTCACTTCTATCTTGTATTTAGTTTCTCTGATATTGATGTTGCAATACTGAAACTTAAACGCTTTGGAACATACTTTGTCTTTATTCTAAACAACTGCTTCTAGTGTTTTTTAGCTTTGCTAGACCATGACTGTATTTGTTCGCTTATTTACTTCCAGAGCTGTCTTGGCAGTGAGTTTTCTGTTTGTTTTTAACTTCTAATTACATCAAGTGAATAGCCAAATAATGATGATAGGGTTAGACCAGACCCTTTCAGATGTTTCCTGGTGCTTATTTTGGTGGAAAACTAGCTGCAGACTCTTCCTGCTTAGGGCTTCTACAAATTAATGTACAGCATGTTAACTGTCTCCCAAATGTATGGATTAACCAGTTAGATGTAGAGGGGAGAATAGGGTCCCAACTTTAATCAAACTTACCTGATGCCCATTTAAAAATAAAACTGATTTATAATTTAAAGGCAAAAAGTCAGCCATTAGAAAGCAGACTGGAAAGAAGGATAATTTTCAGTATTAATGCAAGAAGTGTATTTGATATGCTGAAGTTTAAAAATAACCAGTTATTCCAGTACTTTTTTTGGCAAATATATTACATGCATGTATGGCTAGAAGAGTGAAGTACTCTCCTCCTAGCTTCAGGTGATGATTTCTAATGTCTTTTTCTTGTGAATTTCAGGTGTGTGGTGATGGTGTTTGGAGTACAGCAGCAGGACTAGATTATTCCCTCTTCTTAGCAGATGAGGAAGACTTCCAACCTGGATTATATTACAGTGGCCAAGATACAACAACAGAAAATAATTTGTATGAAAATAGCTGTACTAAGACTCCAGTTTTATTACTATCGTGTAGTAAGGTGAGTGGTATTTCCTTTAAGTTAGGGCAAATCATACTGATGCTTTTTGGAAATAGCACAGTGCTGGTTGTTCAACTAGCTTTAAGGATGTCAAGTATCTGGTTCCTAGCAGTCAAATCAAGATCATAGTTTATGGAGGGCAGAGAGGAGGCCTAATAAGTATTGTTCTCTTTCCTGTCCTTGTCTTTGCCTTTCCTTCTGTTGGAAGGACAAGAATGTGTTTCCAGTGTGTCTAATCCATTTCCTTCTGTGTGTGCATGCTGCAGCAGTGCACCCTTACATTGTGCTCTGCTTTCACCGGTCTTCATGGGTTTATTCTTTGTTGCTATTGCTCTTCATTTTCCTGTTGTTTCTCAAGTGATTGAGGGCACTGCCTGCTCTATTCCTTTCTGCTTCCTATCCATCATCTTTGTGAGTGGGCAGAAGGTTCTCCTGAGTTCTGCACCATCTCCTTCCCTTCCCCGCCCTTTTTCATGGGTGTAAAGGGGGAACTGAGCAAAGGCACCAAAATATGCATTTGCATGTTTATGAGAGAAAGGAGTTGCCCCTATGCAATTTTCCTCATCAAGCTGAATCTCATGTCTGCCTTGAAGTTGACATGAGGTAGGGGAGGGTGTACTCTGACTGCATGTCCTTTTCCAAGTTGTTTGTATAATTTCAGAGAAACCTGAGTTTAAGGTAACAAAAAGAAGGTGGCAAGGGTAGAGAGCAGCTCTTTGTCTTGGCTATTCTGGGTCTTGGTGCTTCTTCCATTGACTGAGCAGAATTACAGTTGGAGAGGGTCTTTGAGAAGGGATAGGGATTTAGACACTGGGTCCATGTGCATTTGCGTGCATGCATGTACACACATGTATGTGTGCAGACACACACCTGTGTTCCTTCTGTAAGATTGTTGCTAGCCATTCCCTTCTCTTGTAGGGTGACTTGTAGGCTTGATCATGTCAGACTTGGCCTGTGGGTTGCTTGTTGAACAATTCTAGCTCAGTGTTTCTAAGGAATCCTCTAACAACAAAGGAAATAAAAGTAGAGCTCAAACTTGCATTACTATATGATATTGCATGTGAACCAGAACTAGTGAGGAGCTGCAGTGTGTCAGTGGCACTTGTGCTGACCTTTGAGAAGAATTTTGCTTCCAACTACTGTGGAAACCGAGTACCACTTGTGGTGTTAGTGTAGTTATTAGTATTAGTCTAGCTGACATTTCAGGGACAGAAAGGACTAGTTCAGAGCAAGCACAGTCATAATATTAAAGCCTTATTATTCTCCCCTGCTAATTAATAGGATAAAGAGCAGATGTAATTATACTATTTAATATCAACATCAGTGATACAGCATGAAGTGTATTGCAGTTCTAAAAGTGACTGAACTTAAGGTCACTGTCTCTTAAACATGGCATGCATGCATGAGTCACCATAAAACATGGTCTATTTATTATCTTTAGGCCTTGTCAATACCAGGAAAATGAACAGTATTGACTATAAATATTTCTTCTACTTTTATCATTCATGTATTAAGCCAGTATTGAATGGATTGTTTGTCACTGTAGGTAATAATGCTTATTATAACTTAGTGCTCCTTAAGATATGCTTTATTCTGCATTGCCCTATTTTAAGTTGGAGTGTAAAAAGAAAAATATTAAAGCTGCTCTTTTTTTCTTTCTTTCATCTTTCAGATAGGGTATATAAGCAATGTGATAGCTGGTGGTGACAACTGTTTGGTCTTAGTAGACAAAAACGTAATGGGATATATTGCCAGTTTGCATGAGTTGGCTTCTACTGAAAGAAGGTTTTATTTCAAACTGAGTGAGATCAAATCTCAGGTTCTTAGACCTCTTTTAGGTTTAGGTAAGAACTTTAATATTTTCTTTGATATTATTTCTCCTGTGTTCCACAACAAATTTCTTTATGCAAAATTGAAAAGTAATTATATATTTTTAAGACAAAGCTAAGGTCTTACTCTTCTTCCCCTGTTTGGATGTACTGGTGAAATACAGCTGCATTTTGACATTTGCATTATGTTACTAGTATTTGCACTTCCCTGACTGTTTCACCTGAAATAACTTAATTAGTATTTAGTTTAATATTGTTGAATTCCCAATTCTGTACAATGTGGCCATGAGGTGATAAAACTTCTAAGCAGCACCTTGTGGTAATTCTCTTTATTAATGGGTGCTGCTCTGTCATAAGGTAAGCTAAATTGCTTTCTGGTCTGTTACAGATAACTTGGGCAATGCAAATGCAATCCAGTTGTTGCAGGAAATGGCAAGCAGGTTCAGCAAGCTGTGCTATCTCATTGGTCAACATGGAGCTTCTTTAAGTAGCTTTCTTCATGGAGTAAAAGAAGCCAGAAGCTTGGCCATCCTGAAGCATTCCAGTCTCTTTTTGGATAGTTATACTGAGCAAGTATCCAATTTCCTCTCATCTTGAGTCTCTGAAGGCTTAATCTACTGACCACAATGAGACCTGAGTTAGGGGAAAGTAGATCATTAAAGAAATCTACATAAGTAACTGTTGTGCAAATGGTATTCTTGCTATTTAAAATGTATGGAGAGTTTTACACAAACTAGTTCATTTTGTAATGAGCTGTGTTTCAAAGTCTTTGCCAGTGGAGCACACTGGACAGCTTCAGTTTTGCTAATTTAAAACTCGGTACAAACTCTTCTTTGGTTTCTGTGTATATACCTGTAAATGTGACATGTTTGTTACTTAATAGTAAGAAACCTGTAATATAATGTAATAGAGGTTATACTATAATAGTTAGGCTACTAAGTAAAGCTACCTTTGGGGGTTTATGGTGGTTACAAAATGCCTTTTCAGTAGTCATTAGCTAAAAATTGTTTCCCAGAAGGACGACTTTTGTCCTGACATCTGCTAAATAGCTAGCATTGCACTTGTAACCCGAAAGCAAGAGCTGCTTTAGTGCTCAGAATTAAGTCTGAATTATCCTGTTTATGATGTTTGAGCTGAATGCTTTTGGGAGAGGAAGCCTATGCAGTCACGCTGTTTGCTGTCTTTGTCCAGCAATTACAAAAGTTATTGAAGAGAACTTCATCCAAATGCAGCAGAAGTCTCATCATACTTAATACCTATAGGCTTTTGTGAAAAATACTGGCTTGGGGGGTGGGGGGGGAGAAGAGTCTAAAAATGTCCTCTCTGAATATAGTCTTGGTTACCAGACATCTCTCAAGGGAATAAAATTTCAGGATCATTAACCTCAGTTGTTACGCAGTAGCATTTTGAATGTGCAGCTTGTTGTACTTTTTTTCTAACATAAACACAACAGTTACTACTTCTACTGGGTCAGTGATAAACTTGTGCCATATCACCCTAAAAGAAGCTTTCTTCTCTGTTTATCAACTTGGTTGTTTATAACTGTAAATATGTATTTTTGCCCTTTCTTAGTGTTTTGACTTCAGTTTCTTGTAACCTGGATTTCCAGAATTGGTCCTCATTACTGAAATTACAAGGGTTTCTTAATTTCTTCTTCCTCCCTGTCAAAGACTGAAATGCCTAATTTCTGTTCTTGTTGTTAATTGCCTGTTTTCTGCTCTCCCCCTTTGCTTTCTATTGTCTTACACATTTTTCTGTGTATGGCATCAGAACCTGTGCATGCTCATCGGCATAGTGCCTTGAGCATCTTCCAAGGATCCATCAGGCAACATATTATTATCTGTTAATTAGGCTAAGCTGAGGCCTCTTTCCTCAGAGAAAAGTGGTTTTTAAAATTCTTTTCTTTTTTGGTAGGGGAGAAGTGAAAGGTAGAATGTTGAATAGCAGGAAAAGATAATTCCCATCTTGAAATTTCCATCTTGAATATAATTAGAAGGTAGCAGTATTTTACTGTTGAAACAGATGGTCTGTTCTGTACATGCCCAAATTTGAGAGAAACAAAAAAAAATATTAAAGTTCATTTGCAAAGTAAGCCCTCTGCATTGTGTTAATGGCAGCAGCAATGTGGAATAGTAATGCATGTTGTATTCTCCATGTTGAAAGTGAATACTGAGTGTTCCAGTAAGATTGAGTGTTTCACTGTTTAATATTTTCAAGCAATTAGATTACTTGTATAGTAAAACATATTACAGATCTCATTGGTAACTGTTGGAAATTATAACAGTTGCTATTTCTGGGGATGTTCTTGTTTTGTAACTGAAGCTCTTTTTTTTCCTTATCTTAGGTATTGTACTTCAGTAACTAACTTCCTCGTAATGGGAGGATTTATGCTTCTTGCAAAGCCAGCAATGTAAGCAAATCTTTACTGTTTTCTGGAGTTCTTGGTCAACTATCAAAGAACAGTAGTTTAAAGAATTGTGTATGTGTGTAGTAATGAGCATCCAGAGAGTTGGTGTCAGTTTGTGTGCTAATTCCTTTTCTGTCAAATGAAGAAAAAGATACTTCCTCTCAATTTAGGTTAAATGCTGCTGAATGAATTCAGTTGCTTTATCTTGAAAGTGGAGAAAGAAGGAAAAAGGCATAAATTATTGTAAATTCCTTGAAAGAAGCTTAAATAGATTTTAGGTAATGATTTCTCTGAAAGCTTAGTCTTGAGGTTAAATTTTCATCATCTATTCATTTTTAATATTTTATTCTTTCAAATGTTGCTGTCAAGAAAATACAGAACAACAGTAAGAGTAGATAATGTGAATTCACTTTCACTGGGGTCCTTTAAGTTTATGGAAGCCCTTTAAAATGATGCAAAAATAACAACATTTCTGCACATTATCTCCTCTGTCTCTTAAGGTTGCTTTACTCTGTTTCATGCGTAGATGTTCTTAAATGTGAAGAAGGAATTGTACCTTAAGGTCTGAGACAGTATATTTGAAGTTTATAGATCATAAAGCGCTTTTTTCCGTTAAATTGTATTTTTGTCCAGGAAATAAAGTAATGACACTGTGCATCTTTCACTAGTGCTATGAAGGAGTTACTGCAGTGAGGGTATTTAACTCATGTGAGGAGCTGCCGGCTTTCCTTCCTTCCTAAATTCTATAATCTGGGAGTAATTCTGTTACAGCTGTTATGGAACACTTTGAATGCAGTGTAAATGATGAGATTGGAAGTTCTTTGAAACACCACGGTACTTAATGCAAGGAATCTTCTGCACCTGAGGAACAGTGCCGAAGACTAAATACAAAATTCCACTGTGGAGAGACACTGAAAATCCTTCTGCATTGGTCAAGATTTTTAGGGTGATTTACAGAAATCTTAGTTCAAGTATAAGCTTATTTATAATTAGTACTGAAAAATTCTGGATGCTGAAATTGTACTGAATTCATCACATCAGTTGTCACTGTCAGGTGTCACAGCTTCTCCAGCTGCAACCAGGGTCTCATGTGAATAACACTTTTTCAGGTTCTGAAACTTAAGGGAGGAGATGTCTTAGAAGTTTTGTCCTGTTACTTGCAAAGGGAAGTCAAGAATATTTTTGCTGATAATGATGACTTCCCTCTCCCCTGCTCCCTAAGGGATACTGTCTTAAATCAGTGGTTAACGATGTCAGCCTGTCTCTTATGGGTATTCTGCAATATGAATGCATTAGAAGTAGTCCCAACTTGCAAAAAGTGCTAGCTTCCATAGAAGTCTCCATTTTTGGCAGGCCTTTGAGCGTATCCTCTGAAAGAGATGAGCTATGCTCAGCGTTATGAATCTGTTATTATTTGACACTTCTCTGCAGAGAGACCTTCTTGTGAGGATCTCAAAGCACTTTAAAAATGGAAGCCTTCAAGATGGTTAAATGTAAAATTAAGAAATATGGTCTTCTCTCTAAAGAAGACTTTATTCTTAGGGCTTGTTGAACAAGAGTGTTCTGAAATACCATTAGCAGACCTAGACAAGGTGTGCTATTTTGGTGTGTGAAATGGCATCTTGCTGATCATGTAGAACTCTTAGGGACCCTGCTGTGCAATTCTCTGATCTGTTTTGCTGTCTCTGGGGCCTGCTTTCTCAGCTTCACCTGATTGTTGCAGCTTGTGGTTTAAATGCTTCCCAGCTGGATGTGTCTTAATGTGGATGTGTCATATGTGCTAGCACATGTGTGCACACAGATATGGTGAAGGAGAGGGAAAAGTAGGTTTGTTTTCCTTTTAATGAAGAAATCCTGGGTTTGTGTGCTAATGCATTGTCTTCAGAATCATTTCCCTCTTCTTCTCTGAACTAGATTAGTTCTCCCTCTTGGAAATCAGACTGAGGATTGAACAGATTTCCTGCCTTTCTTTGAGGTAGGATGTAACTTTTCTAGTTAGGGGAAAAACTGGTCAGTTGCCTTGAACAGCAGGGGTGGGGAAGACGTTGTTTGGATATATTTTTAGGGAAGTGCACTGGAGCAAAGTTAAGATTCTTTCAGGTCGTCTGGTATGAATCAAGTGTTAGCAACTTACTAAACAGTAATGGGGAAGTCATTTCACTTGTTGACTCTTTTACTAATCAAGTCTTAAAGGGGAAAAAAGCAATTAGTTACTCTCCAAGTGGGGCAACTTAACTTTCTTCAACCAATTTAATGACTGAACATGTGAGAGTAGAAGTCCTGTGTTGCAGCTGTTAGAACTACATGTCTGTATTACTGTACTTCCTTAAACTAAATTGGGAATAGATTAATAAGCAGCATGCATTTGTCTTTGTAATTTTTATTGGTTTATGATAATCGAAAAAGGGGCATTCTGTGCTTATTTTTACAAAACATCACTGATGTCTTGCTGTCTTTTTTTTTCTTCTCTCCTCCCTCTGTTCCCCAATGGTCCTATCATTTAGAGACTTCTTGAGTAAACACCAGGAGCTGTTACAGAAACTGTCTGAGAAGAATGAGGAAAACCTCCAGCTAGTGGAAGTTCTGAATGCTCTGTTTTTCATGCCATTTGGACGACTCCATAATTATGCTAGAACTTTGCTGAAGCTTGCAACATGTTTTGAAGTGGTAAGCTGGCTTTGTTACCTATGTCTGAATAAACATGCACGTGAAACTTATGGCTCGGAAGTAACTGTATGAAGTAAATCACAAGTCATTAGAAATAGTTTAGTCCTCAGAGAAGCTACCTCAGACTTGTATTTGCTCCAGGGTAATCATGCACACTTATTTGTGGAATCTTATACTGTATCTGCACAGGCCACGCGACAGGTAGTAACTTGTTACCCTGACAGAACTTGTTTATGTGCCTGTGTGCTTAATTGCAAATATATTATTCTGATGTTTGCCTGTTGCTTTTCGTTACCATCTGGCATCATTAGTGATGCTTGGCTGTAACTCTACTAAAAATACTACATATATATTAGGCAGACTTTTACCACCCATTTAGATATATATAGTTGCATTCTTTTGAAATAAAAGATGACTAAACAGGAACAATAGCTACTTGTACCTTTATCCCAATATAGTAATTTAAAGTATTATTCCTGCAGTTAGTAGCACTACTTCTGCTACAGCTTAAGATGCAAGAAGGCAGATCATGTAATTGTATATTGATTGTTCTCCTCTTAACATTCATAGAACTTTTGTGATTTTTAACTCCCAACACACCAACAGAACATGTGACCAAGAAATTAACTTATTATTCACTGTTCTGTTATTAACTAGACCAACTGCCGTGCATTTGGTGCTGATTTAATAAAATGAACAGTTGCATTGCAGCTTGGTTACTGTTGGTACCAAGTGCTCAGAAACATGCTCAGGTCTCTCTTACCTTATGTGCACTATAGGCATCTCCAGAATACCAGAAGCTACAGGATTCTAGTTCTTGTTATGAGAGCCTTGCTGTCCATCTTAGCAGAAAAAGGAAGGAAGCAGAATACACACTTGGCTTCTGGAAGACCTTTCCTGGGAAGATGACGGTATAATAACAGTTGTCCATCCGTTAGCAGCTTGAATCACTTGCTGTTAGTGTTATACTCTGGGTCTATTACTGATGCTACTGTCCCAGTTGCACTTGTCTTTTCTCTAATTTGTATTGCTGTAGTATTCTTAACTTTAGAAAGGTTGGACCTTTACTGTGGAGACAAATAGCACTGACCTTAAGTCACAATCAGTGAGAACTGAGCTTCTGTAATGTTGTTTTTAACCCTACCTGTAGGATTCCTTGCGGAAGCCAGAGCGCCGTTTAATATGTGAAAGCAGCAATCGGGGTTTGTCCCTACAGCATGCTGGAAGGTTCTCTGTAAACTGGTTCATCCTCTTCAACGATGCCCTGGTACATGCTCAGGTAAGCCAGCTTGTATCCAGGAACAAAACCATTTCTCTGCTTCAAACAATATGACTACTTCTTCATATAGTGAAGATAATTTTTTGCATTGTTCACTGTAATGTTGCTTGAACACTTAAAAGTGATTTTTTTTTAAAAAAATGTTTACAGATAAATTTGAAATTATGTACTTTTTCTAATATTTGATTTCTGTTACCCTGTGCCTGGTGTGGTTTCTGTTGGCTGTTTCTCTGAGCAAGGTGCATATAAGGAGGCTGTAATGCTCAGTTTTCCCTAGTTCTTGAAGAAAGGATAAAAATTGTTCAGAAAAAGCATGGGGCAGGGGTAGTGGATCAGTACCTGGTGAAGTTTCCTTTCTCCTTGTCCTTGCCTACAGTTCTCAACGCACCATATTTTTCCCTTGTCCACACTGTGGGTAGAAGCTCTTTCAGAAGAAGCTGGTAATGTGTGAGTATTCTTGCTTGTGATGCTGAAATAGTCAGATATCTTGGGAGGGAGGATGAGTATTTTATAACCAATTACTGTACGCTAGGAGTGGAATAAACTGGATGCAATCATGTCTACCCCTCTTGTTTCAGAAAACTTACTGTATTTCTAGGTCTTAAAAAAATTTGTATAATCTTTTGTAGATTATACCATAATATTGTTATACATAGATACATAAAAGATTTGTATAATATTATATTATACATAATCTGTATGTATAATGTATATTTTTTGTTTGTATAAACATCAGAAAGAATAAGGTAGTCAAGATGGAAGCAAGTCATTGTTCCTGCTGCTTCTTTTCACTGCTAACTTAATATTGAAGTGAATGCTAGCTGGAGGGGAAGAGGGAAGATAAGAGTATTCATACTCTAAGAAACCTTGCCTTTTTCAGCATGAAATTTCACTAGATTAAAATATTTCCCCATGTAGGAATGGACTGAAGATTACAACACCAGAAGAACAGCTTGTTCTTGTTTCTTCAACACCCCAGGAAAAGGTAGGCATATCTGCAAATTTTGCATGGGTTCAGTGCTATGTATGAGTTTCTCCTACTGTGAAACCAGATAGGGAGAAGTACTGCCTAAGCAGCCACCAAGAATGAAGTCTTCCTACAACATGGTATGCAGCTTGACTGTATGCTGTGCTTGACTGTAGCATTGCTTCAGTTTACAGCACTGTACTGAGGAGTGCAAAAGAGATTATTGCAGTTGCCACGAAGGTGAGATTCAGTGCCAAAACAGATGTTAAATAAATTTTGTGATGAAACACTTTCTGTTTCAGACCAAATGGCTGAGGGCAATAAGCCAAGCAGTGGATCAGGCTCTTAAAGGGACTTCTGACTTGATGCTGTATGGAGCAGGTGGGAACATGCCAAGACAGGAGCCTCCTATTTCTCGCAGTGCCAAATACACCTTCTATAAGGACCCTCGGTTTAAGGATGCTATTTATGATGGGAGATGGCTTTCAGGAAAACCCCATGGCAGGTAAAAACATTTGAATATAACAGTTGAAAACAAAAAGAGGTGGTTGCTGTATCAACAAGCAGACTCACTCACAGAAGTTATTTGGGAAGTGCAAAGTGAACTGGTTGTCTTATACATATGTATGGCTTTGTATTTTTTCCAGAGGGATCCTAAAGTGGGCAGATGGAAGAATGTACTCTGGGACTTTCCGGACTGGGCTGGAGGATGGGTAAGACCCTTTCAGTACTTGTTGAGCCAGAGGGCAAGAAATACCTTTTGTTGTAGGAGATAATAAGAAAAACCTTTTAATTAAAGGTTTTGCAGTGAATCTTACTGACTTGGGGTTATGTACATTAACAAGGTATATGTATATGTTGATATACAGATGATCTCTCTTTTATCCAGAGGTATGCTGGTGGTCTTCATAACAGACTGCAACTGCATGATTAAAAACTTTCTCTTTAATAAAAACTGAATCTAACTGGGGTAATCAGCTGTAACACGGAGGAGGAAAATAGTAAAACAGCCGAGGAGAAAACATGGTTGGGAGCTAAGCAGGGGAAGCCAATTGAAAAGCCTGTAGTCAACTTTCTGCTGTATAGGTAACAATTAATTTCAGTGTTGCACGGTTCTTTCAAAAGTTATGGTATTTTTATCCTTCTAGAAAATACAGCATCTTTCATACAATGTAGTATGTTTTCCTTGCTCTATTTCTGATAGAGCAAGGGTTTAATAATTCAGGAAGGAGATGACAAAATCTTGAATTAAGACTTCAGGGTTTGGGTGATGAAAACAAAATTTATGAGGGTATGTGATCCTGATGATTAAGATAACTAGTACAGAGGATTTTGAAAACAGGATGAATGGAAGTTCTAGATATTATCAAATTACCTGGTGAAACAAGTAAGACCCCTTGAAAAGAACTTACTACACAGCTTTGAATTAATGTGGATTTCATTGCTAAGAATCTACTTAGGGTACTATTGAGGCAAGAGGTTAACTTCCTTCCAAAGGCATTTTTATATGGATCGTGTGAGCAAACATGTGTGTACTGGGCAGGATAAAAATATATGAAGAGTCCTATTGGCTTTCAGATGTATTTTCAAAGTATTGAGTTGGAGGAGAAAATGTGGTCTGGCTGCAGACAGCTTTTTAAAATGCACCTTAGCTTTTGTATACCAAAACTATAAGTCAAACTATAAAGCCAGATTAGATTGTTGGTCATTTGCAACTAATAGTAAACGTAACTAACCTTGCTGATTTTAGGTTTATTGGAGAGGGAAATATTGCAAACAAATCCCATTCGGAAATAAATGGATTAATATTTAGCTGTAGTTGCTAGGATTATCAAATGCATATATTTGTATTTTGGCATGCCTGCTATTGTCCCAACACTTAACAATAATGTATCGTTGGGGTAGACATGCTCTTGGGAGAACCTTCATAACTGGGTTTTAATCTTCTCAGAAGATTAAAATAAAAAAAAAAATGTGCATCAGGCATACTGAAACTGTGAACGATTCTGTGCCACTGAGTGTAATTGGAAGTTAGCATATTTTCTTAAAACCTATAGAGGTAGCAACGTATGTTCTTATCTTTGCCTAGATTAAAGGTGTGCTTGAATTATCAAGACCTGAAGAAGACGACAAAGGCAGAAGCAGTCTTAGGATGTGAGAAGAGTTACGGCCTTTAGAAAGCTGAGAAAAATGCTGCATTGTACTAGAGGGGAATACTTATGACATGCCACAATCGGAACAGGGGCAAAGTGATATGAACTAAATTGACCTAGTGATGCTCGAATTCCTGCTTTCTCTTTAGAAAAAAAAATTCTAAAAAATCTGTAACTGCTGTAGCTGAAGAGATGCACTAGAAATTATATAGAGCATTCTGATTTTAGAAGGGCCTGAGACATATCTGCTCCTGTTTTTAATGAAATATGTTAGCATCATAGGTGCTTGTGTTCCATTTCTATGCATTGACAGGTATGGTGAATACAGAGTGCCAAACAAAGCATTGAATAAGGATGACCATTATGTGGGGTACTGGAAAGAAGGCAAAATGTGTGGGCATGGAGTCTACAGGTAATGTGTAGCACCTGTGGTGCTGTCATTGCAGAATGGGAGAGCGCAGGGCACACTGCTTACCAAGCCTCTGCATGTAGCTTGCTTGTTACACTTCAGACTTGTGATTATAGTGAGCTTGGCTTATTTTCTGCTTTGCTTTTGGTAGATTACTCACAGTACTTACTTATACAGTATTCTGATAAATCTATTTTAATGTTGCTACCATATTTCAATAAGACAGGACTCTGCTGAGAGATAAATATAACCTATAATGGCCTAGTCTGGGGAGAGGGCAGCTTTAAAACAGCAAAGCACTAAAAGGCTTGTATTAAAGGCTCACTTCTATCCCAAATATAGTTTTACTGTAGTTCCTGGTTGGTGTGGCTATAGTGTAATTCCTAGAAGGGGAAAAAAAAGGTTGATCTGTTCTGGGGCAAAATCAAAACAAAGTGAAAAACACTCAAAACTACACACACACCACCTCACTTCCCCACCCCTGAAAAATACCCTTAAAAATCAACCAAAAAACCTGCAATAAATCCCACAACACAAAGGTAGATTATGGTAATCTTTCTTATTCTCCTTTTCATTATAGCTATGCTACTGGGGAGGTGTATGAAGGCTGTTTTCAGGATAACATGCGTCATGGGCATGGTCTGCTACGCAGTGGGAAACTGACCTCTTCCTCTCCCAGTATGTTCATTGGACAGTGGACAATGGATAAGAAGAGTGGTTATGGAGTTTTTGATGATATCACAAGGTAATGCTTAAATTCCACAAATTCTTAAAGCACTGGTATGACTCGCTGGTAAGGGTCATGGATGAAAATATTATCACTAATGATTTAGCAGCAAATGAAAGATTATTAATGACTAGTGGCACTTAATCATTAGCCAATTTAAGGATTTACAAAGTAATTCAATAAAATGTTATGAATAGAACAGCGACTTAACTACAGATTCAAAAAGGACAAGATTCACACGAAGTTACTATAAGGTATCCTAAATCAATACAGGTACATGCACATTCACAAACACAAGACATATGAACACAGACAAAAGCATTTGGATTCAGTGAAATAAGTATGTTCCCACACTGGTGAAGACAACTGTGTATGTTCAAACACATCAGTAGGTAGAGAGAGTGGGTGAAAGAGAAGCTAGCTCAAAGTTAAAGTTTTCCTCTTGTTGGGTTTAGAGTAAATACAGTGCATCAGCATTCCTCAGTGGGTGATAACTGAGGCTTGAGAGGGTTGAATTCACCCTGGCCTCCTCTTGGTTCTAATGGTGAAGAGTACTTGAGGAGTTGATACCTGAGAGGTGTCCCAGCTCAGGGTTGATGCTGGCCACAGGCCTGCTGCGATCCAGGAGACCTCAAAGGGTCTCACTTGGGGTTGCTGTTTTATAGGGTCCGAGACAATTGACTTTTGTCAGGTGCTTTTTTGCTCCGGCTTTTTCATTCAGCTTGAACAATGTGATATTCTGGTGTCTTCTACCAGTTGCACAGGCCAAGAACTTGATGGATGTGCAATTCTGTTACTGTTCTCCCTCAACTATGCCCCAGGTACGGGTGTACCAGGCTGTCAGGAGGTGATGGACTGTTACAACTGTTCCCAAGCACTAGGGAGAGCAGGAGCCAGGCACGTCAGGGGGGTGCCTTATCGCTCTGATTCACTCCTTTGTAGTCCTTGTGCCTTAGATTGGGGCGTGGTGGGGGTGGTGTTGGAATCACACCAAGCAAGGAGCAGCCCAGCAAGGGGTGAGGGGGAGGAATTGCCCCAGCACACACTGGTACAATTGCCAAAAGAAGAGGAAAGGATTCGATCTGTTAGTAGCAGTAGTAGTGAATGTCGGTGTTGTTTTTTTTTAATTCCCCTTTTTTCTTTCCTTCTTTATACTAGGCTTTCTGGGTTGATGTTCCAAAGAATTGAGTCTAGAGACTGCTTTGTGGTGCTGCTTCTGGATTAAATGTGGGTTTTTTTTCTTTGGTTTTTTCTGCCTTACTTTCTAGCATACTCCTACCTAAAAACTAGCACTGAATGTGGTATCTTACTGAGGTATCTTGTGTGAG
Source organism: Athene cunicularia (assembly GCF_003259725.1). Taxonomy (NCBI): domain Eukaryota; kingdom Metazoa; phylum Chordata; class Aves; order Strigiformes; family Strigidae; genus Athene; species Athene cunicularia. The sequence goes on from NW_020799108.1 coordinate 4,076,104, forward strand.
TACTGAAAGTTCTATGAATGTCATGTGAGGGGTAATTAATCTCTGGCCTATAAGACTGGGTTGTTCAGTGCCTGGATATACAGGACTAGGTACACTTCAGCTTGCGCTCAGTTTTTCTGTTGACTTATTCTGTCAGTGCAGCGGAGGGAAGATGCTTGCTCAGGGCAGATTAGTGAAATAATGGTCTTAGAAGCAGAATTGCACTAAATATGTGTGCTAAATGAATATTGTCTGAGTACAGATCATTATAGTCTCTTCTCAGTCACCAATTTAATGCTGTTTTTTCCTGAAAAGAGAACTTTTGTGAGAACCCAAGGAAATTGGTTTTGATTTAACTGAACTGAAAGCCCATTTAAAAAGCAGAATTGTAAAAAGTTTGGAGGTGAATGGGGTGTGTGGGAGTGTGTATGTGGAGATTTTTTCAAAACAGCTACTGTAGCTTCTCTGGGTATTTCTGATGTCAGTTTTGCATCTAGTCTTGCTCAGTGGTGGTGTGTGTTCTTAGACTCTAGTGTCAAGATGTCTCAACGTAATTTTAGTCATTTATTTACCTGGAAAAAACTAAAGAGATGGCAGCTTTCCTCATCCTCTGATCTCCAGAATTTGTAAATGCAGTGGCAGTTCATGGTGGGGGAGGAGCGTGGTATTGGCTTTCTATTCCAGAGTTACTCAAATATGAGTTGCCCTCATGGCAGTTTTCTTTCTGTTCTCAGGGAAAGATACGTGCATATGTTTGTGGCCTGAGTATTCATCACTTCTTATTCTTCAGCCCAGAGAAATAAGGAATAGCTCCAGATACTTGCTGTCATTATTGCAAACCAGTCATTTGATTAAGGGGGACTTCTACTCTGTGATGCTTCCATTCTGGTAACTGAGAATGCTGCATCTGTCTCTTCAAGAAGCTTTCACCCAGCAGAGACTCCTGTAGCTAGTATGATGAATCAGACCAGAATCCTGCTAGGTTATGAGTCCAGTCAGCTGGAAGATACCCCTGAATTTAAATTAATGACTGGGTTTACTCTTTTTACTATGATCATATTCTTTTCCTGGGTACTAGAAGGAAAATCAATCACTAGTTGCCCTCTAAAAGCAAACAAAAAAGTACTTGGCAAGTTTATTTTTTGTTACTTGTATGGTGAAAACATCATGTTGTTTTTCAGAACAACTGGAAAATAGATTGTTTCAAAATATGTGGGGTTTGCACTTGGTTTCAAACACTCTAGCCTGACCTCTGTGGACTTATACTTGAAAAAAAATATTTTAAATAGCCTGAATGAGGCTGATGTTTACTTATGAGCAATCTTTTAATAGTCTAATTTATTTATGGTATCATCTTTGTTAAGCTATTATCTTACAATTTTTGCACTCCAGTATTTTTAAAATATGTTGTGGTGCTGCAATTCTATCTCCTCACTCTACTTGCTGTGCAGCTCAGTGCTTGGTGTGATTCCAACTCTCTCCTGGGTCACACCAACCTGGGGAGGTAAAGCATACTAATGGTCAGGAACCAGGTGAGTCTGGCTCCTGCTCTCCTTTGAAGTGGCTATAACAGTCCATCACAAAGGAAAACAGTAGCACAATTACACATCGGTCAAGTTCTAGCATACCTGGTGAGAACACCACAACACCTCATGGCCTGAGCTAGGCAGGAGTATCTGACAAGGGTCACTTCTCTTGAACTCTATAAATGGTGACCCCAAGTGACACCCTTTGAGCTCTCCTGGATTACGGCGGGCCTGTGACCAGCATCTCCCCTGAGCTGGGACACCTCTTGGGTATTAAACCTAAGGTGTCATCTGCTGTCAGAGCTGACAGGAGGCCGGGGCAAAGTCAACCCTCTTGAGTCTCAACCATTGTGTGTTGAGGAATGCCAATGCACTGTATATACTCAAAACTCGAAGAGGGAAACTTTAACTTTGATCTAGCTTCCCTTTCACCAACTCTCTCTGCTTGCCAAAGTGTTTGGGCATACACAGTGTCCTGGTTCAGCTAGGATAAGGTTAGGTTTCCCCAGCAGAGAGAGAGGGGGAAGGGATCTCCAGCCGGGTTATTCATACCGTGCTGGCGTCAGGTCCTGGGGCGGAGCCTTTTTTACCTTGCTCTTTGGCGGGCTCGGTGGCGGGAACCTGTTTCCATGACCAGTTAGCGGTATTTTCTCTGTATATCGTTTGTCTTGTTCACTGTTATTGCTGTTTATTGTTGTTATCATTGCTACTGTTGTTGTTCAGATTGTTTTATCATTGCTACTGTTGTTGTTCAGATTGTTTTATCACTTTGTTGTATTAAATTTCTTCTTATTTTAACCCGGGGTCTGTGCTTAACTTCCAGCCCGACCAGCTGCATGAGGGGGAGGCCAATGGCAATGTGCTCTCTGGTCCTGGCAGGGCTTATACCTGCATACAGTTATTTTCACTAGTCTGGATACATACTTATTTTAATGGATCCAGGCATTTTTGCCTGTATGTTTTGTGTTTGTGAATATGCAAGTGTGTATTGATTTAAGGTATTTTTAGAGTAAATCTTGTCATCTTTGAATCTGTAGTTAAGTCGCTATTTTAATTGTAACATATTTTACTGAATTATTTTGTAAATCTTTAGTTAACGATTAAGTGCTGCTAGTCATTAATAAATCTTTATTTGCTGCTAAAACCATTTACCATTTTAATATTTTCGTCTGCGACACATACATGACTTTGTAGGTCTATCTGTCCCACCAGTAGAACAGCTTTGTCTTTATCCCCTCAATCTGAGTCATCTGAATTTAGGTAATCAAAAGCTTTGCAAGTTTCCCTGCTTCTTATGGGCTGTAGCTACTGCTCAATATTCCTTTGGATAGGAATTGGGTTTAACAGGGCCTCAGCATTGTTTCAGATCATCAGGAATGGTTTGCAAATGGGCCACCTACAAGCAATGTGAATTGTTTCATCATAGTTCATTATAGCTTATTTCTATCAAGAAGAGTCTTTCCATGAAGCTAGTGAAACTGGAAGGACAGACCTGAAGCAAGTGCTGTATGACTCTTCTAATCGTTTCTGTAACTCTGTAATATCGCAATAAAGCTAAAGAAAGGATATAAATGTACTACTTAAGACTGTATTCTTCCTACTTTGTTTTTCTTCAGAGGAGAAAAGTACATGGGAATGTGGCAAGATGATCTTTGCCAAGGCAATGGTGTTGTGGTTACTCAGTTTGGACTGTATTACGAAGGAGCCTTCAGCACCAACAAAATGATGGTGAGTTGAACACTGGACGCTGTGTATAGTGACTTTTCCTCTTAGGTGTGGTAGCTTTCAGGGGTACGTAAGCGTATGTTAGGCTGTGCAAACTTTCTGTTGTCTTGTCTTTGTAATCCTTGCTCTATTTTACCTAGGACTGCTCCAGAAACTGCTTTTAAAAAAACTATTTGCTAAGAATTAGTAACAGGTTTTTCAGCCTATCTTTAGATCTTCAGTCTGGCTGCCTGTTACAATTACTACTTTGTGTTCTTTATGATTCTCTCTTAGGGGACTGGAATTCTGCTTTCTGAGGATGATACAGTCTATGAGGGGGAATTTTCAGATAACTGGACTCTGAGTGGAAAGGTTGGCATTACAGTTGTCACTTGTAAACTGTTACCACCTAAAAAAATCCTTCCTTGTAATTTGGTTCTCAATGGCTTTCAGTTAAATTTTTTGTTATCTTCTCTCAAGGGAACACTGACCTTGCCAAATGGAGACTATATTGAGGGTCTGTTCAGTGGAGAATGGGGATCTGGAATAAAAATCACAGGAACCTACTTCAAGCCTAGCTTGTATGAGAATGAGAAGGACAAACCTAAAGCATTGTGAGTGTTGAATAAGAAATAATTTCTCATGTGGTTCAGTAATACTTCAGAACATAAGTATAGTCTTTTTAAAAGGCCAGTTAAAAATATTTTTCCAAATAGTGAGATTATGAAAACACTTCTTCCTTTTTTTATTCCTCTTCCCTCCTGCTTGAGAAATAAGATAAACATCTTCATAGCTGCTCTTGCTTTAATTACTACTTGAATGCACAAGTAACAGCATGAAATTATAGCGTAGCTGACATGCTGCTACTGTCCTGTAGCAGCCTTTGAATTTTTTTTTATTTATATCTGAATGGGCTCTTACAACTTGAGTTCACAGCCACTGATGACTTTTCAGTTGCTGAGAATTACTTAATCACTCAAATGTAACTTAGTCTATCACAGACCTCTCTGTCTACTGCCAATTATTCTGTTGGTAAATTAATTGAGAACAGAATTAGCTAGTTAATACAGCTCTTCCAAACAATGTGTAAGAAAATAGTAGAAAAATCTGCTGAATTGCAAAAGAGAGCATTTTAACACTTTGGTAAAGATAACTTTGAAAAGTATCCATATAACCCTATTTATAGAAGATGCATTAGGTCAATTTGCTTAGTTATCTCTGGGGGAAAAAAACCCACATTTTATTTAAGTCATTATTGAGATATCTTTGAGGAAAATAAATTTAGGTACACTTAAACAGTTAGTGAAATTTCGGTATTTGGTAGCACTGTATACTGGTTCACAATAGTAGTAATTGTTGTACAGGATTCAACATCTTTGAAGCACACTCTCAAATTTCAGATTAAAATGGGAAACACAACTCTAGTGCTTTTACATAGATTACTTCTCAGTATGCTTCCTGAAGCATTCCCTAGTAATTTCTTTTAACAGCGCTGACACCTACAACAGGATACAAAGTTAAGCATGCCTCCCTGCTGAACTGAACACTTGCAACCTTAGCAGCTGTCTGCTTTTTACCCCAGTAGGGAGTCTATGAATAAATGTATGTATGTATTTGTGAAGATTTCTCGTGAAATAAAGGTTTCATCTACCCATTTCAGCCTCTCTTGAAGCTGAAAATCTGGTATAATCTGTGAAAAGGTTTTAGAGCCTCCTTTTTCTGCTTTCTGAAGTTGGAAGCATCGGGAAATGGCCAGTGCTGCTAACTAATCTCAAACATTGAAGGAAAAAAATGATAGGTCTGGCTATTTGTGACACTTGAGTTAAATCAAGATAGAACCATTAATCATAAGAGCATTTATTTGGTTTACAAAAGCTTTTCAAAGCCCTAAATTTTGTTGTAAGTCTGAGGTGTATCTCTCTCTCTCTCTCTGTATTTGTGTGTGTGTGTGTATATATATATATATATATATATAAAAAATATATATATATATAATATACATACATACATACATACATATATATATATATATATGGGGAGAACAACAGTTCTTGGTTTACTTTTGGCTGTAGAGGTTCCCTGATTATTGGCTGTCAGTGAAGAGGTCTGAGCTGGTTTTACTCTGTCAGCATGTCCCTAACACATCATGCAACGTCATATGCAGATCCTACTTTAGGGGCGGAAGCCACATATCCTATCCTTGCTATTATCTGTGTAGCTGTGCTATTTGTACGTTCCAGGGTAGGGAGATATTTGGGACATTTGTATTGTGTCCTTGCTATGTGAATGTGTCCTGAGCCTTCTGAATGAATACCAGTGGTGAAGCTAAGCCCAGTCAAGTGCAGCATGTCCTGTTTTCTTGGAGATCGAACCAGTCTTTTTGTGTTTAAACAGTGTTCTGGAAGACTACAAGAAAAAGAGTAAGACTGATTTGTCTAATAAGGTTTGTAGTTGTTTCCACATGGAGGTATTAAAAACAGTTTAATGTGGCAACATGATAATATGTTGTATAGATTAATGTATGTTAGCAAGGAAACAAATTTAAGGATAAGTATAACTTTGGTAAGTTCGTCTTAATAAAAGGTACTGAAAGTCAACATGTTAATTGAATAGTAGGGCCTAGGTTTATTCTTAGTGATAAACTTGGTTTACAGTAGAGAAGTATATCAGCTTTCAGTAAAATAATATTAAATTGACATTAGCCATAGGTGGTTTTCATAGCCAAATGTGTCATTTCATGACTGATTTTAACAGACTAACTGGTCATTTTGTTAGGCGGAAGCTCGGGATCCTGGCGGTGCCTCCTGATGAGAAATGGAAGGCAGTATTTGAAGAATGCTGGAACCAGCTTGGTTGTGAGAGCCCGGGACAGGGGGACAGGTGGAAGGCTTGGGACAACATTGCGGTGGCACTGACCACCAACAGACGGCAACACAAGGACAGGTTGGTTCCTAGAGAATGTAGTTAGCAAAACAAAGTATTGAGAGAAAAACTGGAATGACACTATACTCCAGACTAGAAACTCTAACTGTAAAAATTCAGTTAAAACAACAACAAATCCTAAACAAACTCAGAACTCTTAATACTCTGCACTGTAAACTGCTTCAGGGACATACTGATGTTTAGAATTAGTTCAGTTGTTAGCTTCAGGTTTTTTCCCTGCTGTATGCCTCATAAATAATCTGTCCAATGTCTTTGTCCTTTTTATAACTGCAGCCCAGAATTACTGAGCCGCTCACATACTCAGACACTGGAAAGTTTGGAGTTCATTCCACAACACATTGGTGCCTTCACCCTGGAAAAATATGAAAATATTAAAAAATATTTAATAAAGGTATTGTGACTCTCAGATGCTCACATAACTTGTTGGTAAGGCATGACATCAAGCTCACTTTGAAATAGCATTTCTTAACTTCTTTCACAATTGCACTATTGTAAACCATGTTTTATTCATTCATGTTTGCTCATAACTTCCTAATTTATTGAATTAAAATCCATGACTAAGACTAAAATCATTGTAAAACTGATGGATACTACCTTAAAGTCAGTTTCTGCTCAGTTACTGTTTTAAGTGTTACACATTGCAAAGCATTTTGAAATACTTGCTAATTATTGCACGTTATTTTAAATAGTACTGGACAGATGACTAGTCCAAGAAGCAGCACAAGTTCTTGCACTGTCTTGATTCCTCTAAACTCTATTCAGCTAATACATAAATTTTATAATCCAAATGTCAGTTTCTTAAATATAGTTCACTTTTTCATTTATTTGTAAATTTTTTTTTTCCAAAGCCTGTTGTTTGGATCTCTGACCCACCTCTCTTGAATTCCTTTTTTTCCTGTAACTTGTCTGGCCAATTAATATCTTTCACCTCAGGCTTGTGATACTCCTCTCCATCCACTGGGCAAGCTGGTGGAAACACTAGTAGCTGTCTACAGAATGACATATGTTGGAGTAGGAGCTAATCGACGATTACTGCAGGAGGCTGTGAGAGAGATAAAGTCCTACCTCAAACGCATCTTCCAACTGGTTAGGTAATGAGACTCTAATTTTCAAGTCAAACTACTGCTGAATTAAAGCTGTCTCGTGTACTGAAACTGTCTAGTGTTTATGCAGGCAGAACGTGCCAGTATCTTTACTCTGTTGTGGGGGTTGCTTACATTTCCTTAATCTTTTTAAGGAGTCTTGAATATTCTGTGAAAATAGAAAAACTAAAATCTTCACAGTGTATTACATCCTACATTTACTTCAAAACATGCTGTGAGAAGCTGGTCATAAATGTGGATTTCCAATTTAGTGTCTCCGGATATCCATGCTGTGAAAAGACAGTGTTCAAAGGGTATAGAAGAACAGTGAGGACAGGGACTCGCGGTGTATTCCATTAAAGTTCTTACCAACATGGATGAGCGATGTTTCTGTGAAGTGTTTTCTTAGATTCTTGAGAACAATTACGGCTTTAATTGGGTCCTGACAATTCAAAACCAGAAATACTCCAAATTAATAACAATTAGAAGCTTTGTTGATCTTCCTAAATTTTCTTCCAGGTAGATGGTACTGCCCATCTGTTAGCTACACTGTCTTAGTCCACCACTTGTTATTTCAGCTGACTTGTCTGTTCTCTCCAATCTTGCTTTCTAATGCTGTGCTTTGTGGAAATTTCTTGAAATGAAATCTTGTGTTATGTGTTGCCATTTAGGTTCCTGTTTCCTGATCTTCCGGAAGAGGGCAGCACAATTCCATTTATGGCAACAGAGACAAAAGGAAGGCGATCCTTTTGCAGTGGGAAATCTGACTCCAGATCAGAATCTCCTGAGCCAGGGTACATAAAGAAATGAAGAACTAATGAAGGCTTAATTTTATTTGTTTGCAATTTTTTTCTCGGGTGGGGGAAGAAAGATGAACACATGTTTAACTTATGGGTATAAACAGGGTTTTTTTCCTTTTTTCTTTTCCTTATGACACATTCTGAAAATCAAGCTTCCATATGATGGTTGTAATAAGCATTTCATCATTGTTCCATGCAATGGTTCTTTATTTAAGCCCAAACTTGCTTTTGTCTGTTGTGGGTAAAAAGATCAGGCATTGGCCTGGGCTTCGGAAAACTGTTTGGGCTGTGAGCACTGGGGGTAATCCAGGTCCAGTGCACGTGTACAGCCCAGATATCCAGTCACGTGGAGCACACACTTGAGTCTGTTGTGGTCCTGTCCATAGCAGCCTCAGGTGTGGTCAAAACAAGGAAGAGGGATCAGTGGAGACAGCCTTCTGAGAGGTTCTGGTGACCTGTACAGGTGGTATTAGTAGGCATCTTGAGTTCAGCTTTTCCTATTAGGATTACAGCTTGATGCCAAGTAGCTGCTGACTTTATGAAGCCTGGAGTGTGAGTGTGTGGAGCTAGGTCAGGTTGCTTAATGGGTTTTAGCCTATTTTCTAGCTTGTGCTTTGAAGGTAAAGTTCAGCTGTCAGCAGAGTGGTTCAGAATGGGGGCTAAGTGATTAGCACGAAGATACGTGTAAAGCTTGAGTATAGTACAGTATTCAGCTTTTATATTATACAAGGAGGAAAGCCACTCTCCTGTTTAAAACACCTAAATCACAAAACCCCTGCAGCCCAACCACTCCCCCCTGCCCCAAACCCACCTATGTGGACTGTAAAAGAAAATTGCTCTGAAGTATTTCTTAGCACAGATACTATTTGATGGATTTGTATTTACTTTATTATTCTTATGCCTCATATAATAGGCTAATATTAAATAAAAGATTTGTTCTAATGATTTCTTCTTCATTGAATTTTGATAGATAATTAGGTTTTTTAAATGTCGTCTTCAGACCACTTCCTTTTTTGTTTTGTAGCTACGTGGTAACCAGTTTTGGCTTGCTGCTCCCTGTGTTACTGCCGCGACTCTATCCTCCTCTGTTCATGTTGTATGCCTTGGACAACGAGCGTGAGGAAGATGTTTACTGGGAATGTGTTTTACGCCTAAACAAACAAACTGATACGGCTCTCCTAAGTTTTCTTGGAGTGCAAGCGTGAGTATGCCTCAGCAGTAACACAGAATTTAGAAACAGATTATGGTGTGTAACTAGAGAAAGCAACTAAATAAACCCCTATTGTCTAAAGTCTTTTCTTTGATTAAAATGCATCTAAACATATCTTTGATTCACTCTCTCAACGATACCAATTAAAGTTTCCAGCTTCCAAAAATGGTGGGGATGGGGGGGCAGGGCTGGAATTATCAATATTGCTACAAAACCAGAGCAAGGCATTTCAAAGTAGGCTATTTTACAGCTATTTGTGCTAGGTGTAGTTGATCCTGTAGAAAGAGCTGTTGTATCTCATAGAATAACATGATGATTTCATTTACATAAGGTAAAAATGCTTTCTCAATAGACTGTGTTTGGTTTCTTGCAGGAAATTTTGGCCAGGAACTGTATCCATCCTTGGAGAGAGTAGAAAGGTATGTTCACTGGGCCTTGACTTACAGTATGCTTTGCCCACTGCTTTTTTCAAGAATCTGAGATCATGAAAAAGTGGTGAAAGAATTTTTGACCAGGCATTTTGCTTAAGAGATGCTATGCTACCTTGTTTCATCAAAATTTATCTGCCACTTGGAAGCCACAGTAGTGATTTCCTACAATATCTGTCAGTCCAGCTTTGTCACTGTCTTATTCTGTGATGAATTCTAATTCAGGAAGACATTTGCTTGGTCTCCAATTATGAAAGTGTGAGAGTAAAAGTCTAGCAAGGAAATTTTCAAGCTGCTTGAGAGTTATACCATTGTATACTTTCTGATTAGGAGAAGAAATGTATAGTTTTTATTCTTAATCGCTGTCTTGCTGAAGGTGCCTGAGCAATGGTCTTCCATGGGAATGGTGTAGTACTCAACCTCTGTGCTTCTGTAAAACTGGTTTAATAATCATAACTTTGAACAATTCCAATGTTACAGTATACTGTAAATCATGTCTGTTTATGAATCAGTATACTTTTATTGGAAAGTTTCTTACAGTCATTTAGATAACTCCTGTCTTCAGATCACCTTTCCCCTTTTCAGAACTGTGGCTTGCCCAAAGTCTGTAACAGTGGGAAGTGTGGCTTTTGTCATAGTAGTTCCTGCACACGGACGAGCTGATACTCCTTGACAGAGATTGTCACTAGTTTGTAATAATAACCAAAGCTGCAGCTGATCCCCACCCCTGGGACTATGGCTTCCCAGCAACACAAGTCCCCTTTTCCTAAATCATGAAGATTTACCTGAGAAAACATGACACAAACCTCTACTCAGACTTTTAAATATTACAAAATCCAACGATAACATGTTTATTGAGTTACTTCAGATCTTCTGTATTTTTAGGTACTGGGCACAATTCTTGCCAGCTGTCTGAATCCTTCATGCTTCTCACTGGTTCTTTGGTTATAGAGCTGAGCCCCTCCACTGTGAAGCACTATGTGGCCTATGTCTTCTCTGAATTACGCAGTATATAATGCACTCTGCAGCCACTTACCTTATTTGCTGGGTCATTCCTTCAATTAAACAGGGTGTTTTTAGCCAAGACATTGTGTTCACCTGCTTCTCTCCTCTGTCCAGTTTCCTCATTTCTGTGAATTTCTCTAGATCTCTTTGCATCCATCCATTCTTTCCCTGCTGTATTATGAAAGACTCGGGCTCAACTGCCTATTAAGAGTAAACATTTATATTTCTTCTTTTCTGTTTGCTCCAAACCTGAATCTGGTTATTGACTGCTATGACTTTTCTAGGTTTCAGCTGTTCCAATCTTATGGTTCCCTCCTGATTGTTAACAATTAAGATTTAATGATTCTCAGTCTTACTTGACCTGGAAGATGTCCAAAACCCGATTCCCATACCAAGGAATTCAGTACAGGCCTTTCTGAATTTTAAATGAAAGTCACAAATTATAGATAGGCAGATTTCCTGGATTACTCTAGCATCAAGGCACATTCCCCTTTCTTTGCACTGGAAAACGGAAAAAAAGTCTTATGCCAGTGTTGTATGACACCCTGCTTTGCTGCTGCTGCTGAATAGTGGAGTGGTTAAACCTGCATGATAAATCTTCTCATGATTACACAGGTATCATCAAATACAAAAGATGCCTGCTTTGCCTCTGCAGTTGAATGTTTACAGCAAATCAGGTAATTCTTTGAAATGTGTCTTTTAGTGGTTTACCGTTTCTGCTATAGCAGTATCTAGTTTACTTGATTATTAATCCTTATCCCATTTCTTTGTTCACCTAAGAGGTCACCGAGAAGTTCCAGAGTTCCTGCTAAAAATGTTAGCAAATTCTCCCAGTGGGGAATGAAATAGCTTCATAAATATGACTGACATGTGTCCGTAGGACACCATTCAGAATCAAAAGCATGAGGAAGATGTCTAGTTAAATACACATAGGAATTTCTAAACAGTTATGTTAAAATGACCTGTGCATGGGCAGCTTTTCTGTGTATGTTAGCTGACATAAGGAAATTCTGCTGTAAGAATTTAAGTAGAAATTAAAAGGGTTTTAGAAAGGAATTTTTCCCCTTTTACCACTGTGTTAAAACATCTTAAAACTGTGAAGACAGTCTCCCTTGCAGTAATGTGCCTTGTTGCAGTAATTGTAGCCTGAGTACTGCACAGCCTTGGCAGCCATAGCTGTTGTGGGTGTGAATGATCTGGCTTATCTTCTTGGGCACAGGGGTATGACAGCTAGCAAACTGTCTCCTTCATTTAGACGCAGATATGTAACTTCTTACTGGTATTCTATTTTGCTTTTGCTCTCCAAATAGTACCACATTTACCCCAGCTGACAAGTTGAAGGTGATCCAGCAGACTTTTGAAGAGATCTCTCAGAATGTGCTTGAGACTCTTCAGGAAGATTTTCTGTGGTCCATGGATGACTTATTTCCTGTTTTTCTCTATGTGGTGTTACGAGCCAGGTAGGCACCAAGAGTGGCATCAGTCATAAGCTGAGCATAGGCAGCGTGAGTACGTTCACCCTGCTTCTTGTTACAGAACTAATTGCTAGTTTTTGGTAACTTAGTAAATTTTCCATTTTGGCTGGTTTGCTTTTGGCCTGAAAAAATTCGAAGAGGTAACTGTGAAATGGTGGTGACTTCAGAATGAGGTTAGGGAAAAGCGTGGGTTTTGCACACCACCATGTACAAAAAGTAAAAACATTACAATGGTACCTTTTCACCTGTTCTCTTTCCTTCACCATATGACAGGATAAGGAATTTGGGGTCTGAGGTGCACTTAATCGAAGACCTGATGGATCCTTATCTGCAGCATGGGGAGCAAGGCATCATGTTCACTACCTTGAAGGTATGAAAATTATTCAGGGTTCTTAAAAGCTTTCTTTGGAAATTAATCAGCCTTGAGCAATGATAATCAGCTTAGGACGATTGTATGAACATGAGGTTGTAACTTCTTTGGCATTGTTATTGAATTTTCTAGCTAGGATGAGCAAGGAAACTTAAAGCCTCCAATAACATAACAATTGCAGGTACTGCTAATAAAATGGTGCAATGTGCAAATGTACTTTATTCAAATGTAGTATTGGTTGCTGTTGGCTGTTCCGAGTGCTCACTTGGAGCCTGTCATTTCCCTGGAATTTAACAAACTTCATTCCATTTATAAAAATCAAAATGAAGTGCTGCTTTGGAAATTTAGCCATTCCAATAACATTTAAGTCTAACATTACATCAAGATGCTTCAGTAATTCAAGTTTGGAAAAAAAAAAAAAAAACAAAACCAAACAAACCAAACCCCCAACAAACCAAAACTGTGTCACTCTCCATGTTCTACTTGCTATTCTCCTTTTTAAGTATGTAAAAGTAAGAGAATCTGTTTTGATGAATATCCTACTGTACACTAGGGTCTCCATAATGCAAATAAGTTGGTTTGGTACCTCAAAACTGTGCAAACAAGTGGGTCTTGTGACAATTCAGCTGTGTGGAGCTTTTTTCTTGGGTTGTTTTAGAGGGATGCTGTTAATCTGAAATTTAAAAATCTTAAAGTGACCTGCTAGGTGAACATGATTGTATTTTCTGTCTGTGCAAACTGGAAATAGTTGGGTGCAGAGGTTTTTTCTAATATCAGTCATTTTTATAGTGCTACATAAAGGGAAGATTTGAGTTAAAGTTCATCAAGGAATCTATGTAGTAGAAGCAGAATCTTATTTTCCATGAGTGCAAGTGTTGTCTGAGAAACTTAATATAAGTTTCTGGTCATGGCTGACCCAATGTGTATTTGAACTAGCATTAAGGAGTGAAGAGCTATCAGTAGCAGGTTAGAGTATTTAGGTGATAGAAACCTATGCTTTTCAGTCTGAGTGCTTTTGAAACACTTAATCCCTGCATTCTTGTCCTGTAAGAAAATATCTTCTCTTCTGGCCCCTTCTGTCAGAGGGCAAAGTAAGACTTATGAGCAAAAAAATGTCCTTCATCTTGGCGAAGCTGGGAGCCGTGAAAGTAACTGAGTCTCATATCATGCTATCTTGCTTCATTAGGAGGTGGACAAAATTTGTAACTTAAAATGTCTTGTTGTTCTTTTTGCTAGTTTATCAGAAGTTTCTCATGTGTTGAGTGTCACTATCATCACTGTTTGTAGAAAGCCTAGTCCTTTGTTTTCTTGGATAGAGAATTAAAAAACAACCTTTCTGTATATGATGCTTTATCAGCTTGCTGAGAACTGGTATGTAGGCTAAACAGAACTTTTTTTTTTTTAATTCAGGCATGTTACTACCAGATTCAACATGAAAAGCTTACATAGACCATCATTTACAACCTGGCTCTGTGGGATAATCTACTCAATGGAACTTCAGTACCTACTTTGTTCTCTGAAATGGCACTTAGAAAACACTCTGTTACAGTCCAGTTGTTACAGATGAAAATACTCAGTTGTTTCTTCTGAACTTTCAGTTTTAAGATTGGAGAACTGCATCCAGAAGCTATCTATGAAGTGGTGATAAAGCTAGAGACTTGGTGTGTCAAGTATTTGCCAAGAAGAAATAATTTCCTATTCTAACAGAAGATTATTTACTCCTTTTTAATTAACAATGCTGCAAAAAGGCATGGCATCTACATAGAGTACATGTGAAAGTCTGGACCGCATGGCTTCTAAAGCAGTGGGTTTGTTTTTATTATTCCTAGTTTGTCAACAGAGACATTTAAAGAGAATTAATTGCACCACAGAACTGTTCAGTCTTCCTGAATTAAGCTGTTATGTTTTTGTTTATTTAAAAAATAGAAATATGTTAGTATTTATAATGGGTAGCCTCTAGTGTGTTTGGCTGTAAAGGTTTTTGAGGCATCTGTGTTGAACAGCATTGCTGAATGCAGTGTTAACGTGCTGCTGTGGAAATACCACACTGTTGTGGGCTTCCCTGTTTACTGGAATTATAAATATGCAGCCATTCACCATTCTTTCTGTTTATGAAATAAATAAAAGGCACTGACCACTTCAAATTTTGGCACTGAATTAAATACTTGAAATCTGTAGTGTTCAACTTTGTTACCCTGGGGTCAGAGGACAAATGCTTTCTCTGGAAGCCCATGTGATGGTAGGAGAACGGGAATGTGCTCTTGAACAAGCTGACAATGGACTAAGGTTTGATACTGTTTCCTGTTAACTGGTGTGTCAGAGTGAAAAAAGCTAACCTTGTTGCATTTTTGAACATGTAGAGAACAAGTAATTTCCCTGGGAGATTTTTGTGTGTGTGTGTTCCCCTGTGGTTTATGGTTAACTTTATTTATAACCAATAACACTAGTGGATAACTTGGGTATTGTAGGTGCTGTTCTTTACCATGACTGACTCAAAAAGGGGGAGGGAGGAACAGGATATAGGATGTTATGATGGCTTAAGTTATGTCAAACTATCATAGATAATGCTAATCATATTTTTGAAATAATCATGGCTTGTGTATGGCACCTAAATGGAAAGAAACCATGTCAAAATACTGTTTTGAACAGTGACTGTAATGTAGCAATTTTAATAATAAAGTAAAAATGATTGGTCTTTCTGAAATTATTTTTAGTTTTAGCAGAGAAGGGAAAAGAGTAATTCTGGCAAGATGATGTTTAAAAAATATTGATATACTTGTTATACTTGCAACAGACCAGTGATAACAGAATATAGAGGTAATAGACTTCATGCTTGCAAACAATTTTTTGTTAGCTTAATCTTATTTTTTTAATTATACTGAATAATTTGATGAGAGATAAGCAATAACATGAATAAAAGGTAATCTATAAAAAGAGGTTTATGTGAGAAGGGTGGTAGGAGAAGGTATGCAACTAAGGGTGGAGAGTATAATGAAGTAAAAGGCAGGAATTCAAACACGCGCTCTGTGCTAGATGCCATCTTTACACGCAACCTCCTCTTTGAACTCAATGTACAAAAATATTTAACTGAAACCTGTAGGAGCAAAACTGCTCTTTGAGAAGGAGCTATGTTGAACAGCTGGGTAAATCAATGGCAATAATTTTCATCTGCAAAGATCTGAATTCAGGATTTATTTCACCTTTTTGTAGGAGTGTAATCATTAAAACCAGGTTTGGTGAGGTTATTATCCCCCCCTATAACTATTCATTTTTAGTGTGTGTTTGTCTTCAGATGTTTCAGAAGAAAGGAAGGATTTTAATCTTCAGATTTGACATATGAAAAGCTTTGTTTCATGTGACCTTACTCCCACACTGATTCTGCGCCTTAAACTGAGATTATAACTGGAGATGGGAAGCTTTTCCATAATCTTCCCACCTTTCAGGAAGGAAGGGTATCTACAAATATGCAGCAGCTTCAAATGTTTAACTTTATGGTGAGTGATGCAAAGTTGAGAACTAAAAATCTGCCTCTGCTTAAAAAAAGTAATGGTATCTCATAAGAATTTAGCTTCCTGATTAATGGAAGCAGACAGACTGGGATGGATTATTTTTGGTCTTTCTGATATATGGCTCAATTATTAGTTGAAGAGAATCCTGGGATTAAATGTGCATCTTACACAGATTCCACTTTACAGCCTATGTGGGCTGTAATCCATTAGGAAATCAGTATAGACCAGCTTTGATTTGCGTATTTCTATAGCTAAAAAGAAATGAGCTAACCTGCAGGACTTCTCCAGCTGTATTGCTTCACAGTAATTACTTTTTTCTCATCTTTTTATTTTCACTTTTTTTCCTTAAATTGAAAGCTGGATATATCTTAAGCTGCAGCAGAAATCTTGTAACCAGCAACAGAAGATAAATGTTACAGTATTACAGATTCTCATTGTAATTGTAGGCATGGCTGCTGGAGACAGACCCTAAGAGACGACTGAGAAGGGTGCTGGGAATAAGAAACTACTTAAGTGAGAGGCAAAGTAGGATTTTTATGCAAGAAAGGGGTTAAGGGCATTTGTTCTCCCTGGTAATGAGTAGTTCTAAGGTTAAGTTTCTGCGGATTAGAAAGGAGAGGATGTCCATAGAT
Source organism: Athene cunicularia (assembly GCF_003259725.1). Lineage (NCBI taxonomy): Eukaryota > Metazoa > Chordata > Aves > Strigiformes > Strigidae > Athene > Athene cunicularia. Next base: position 4,092,767 of record NW_020799108.1, read on the forward strand.
TAGCTAGGGCAGTGAGGTTACTTGCTCTACTAACATCCAGCAAATACTATTTCCCTCTGGAAATTCTGCATGAGCTGAACGTGGTGTATTGTCGTGTTTGCAGGTAAGAAAATATGCACTGTACCGATACCATTGCACTGCACAGATGCATTTCCCCCATGCAACTGTGAAGTTGCTTTGCTGTAGCTATAAGAAAGTTAATTAAACTTGTGATATCTGTTAAATATTCAGCTAATGGAAATTAAAGACATGTATGAATGTGGGTTAGGAGTTCAAAAGAGAACATCTTTCTCACTTCTAATCTTCACAAGTATTCTGACTTGAATGCCAGGTGCTATACATTAATGACTGACTTTGCCAAAAATAGCAATTTAGGGAACTACCTGTTCTGGTATGTTGGGAGGTAATATGAAGGAAAGATGTGACTGATATGGGACTGTAAAACAAATCCTTTCTCTGAACTATCTAGCCATGTACTTTAAAGGTGATTTAGTATCAATGTGTTGATATTGTCAGGTGTTTGTTTCTGGGTTGTGGGGTTTTTTTTTTAGTAAGCCTGAGGTGTTTGCAGTAAATAGCTGGAAGTCAAGCTGGCTGCCTCACATGACTGCAGTGTGCTTCACCCAACTATTCTGTGAATGTGCTGCTCTTCTAGGAGGTGATGCTTCGGTGGCATTTAACCCTGCGTAAACAAGGTACTCGCACCACCACTGGAGCTGTAAGCTTTTCTACTAGAGAGAGGCAGAATAAATCATCACTGAATAGATCTGATTACAAGGAGTAATAGCATAAGTTGTTCCATCAGCAACCTTATGTATGTAGGTGTGATTATCTAAATCTCACAGAATGCCTTACATGAACATAGATTTTATTCAGTCTTTTTTAACGCGTACTGCCTCAGACTTGCAATAAGTGGTTCTTGGGTCAAGATAAGGATATATGGTTTCAAAGGACATGTCTCTACCTTTGCTTAAAATGTGTCAGTTTATTCCACTAATATTTCGAGTTGCTTTTTCAGTTAAAATGCTTTCAAGTCGCAAAGCATACAAACAGCAAGGTGGTTTTTTACACCAACTAGAAAAAAGCTGACAGACTTCAGTGATCAAACTAGCCTATTTAAGTTTAATGCAGAATAAAAAAGTTGCGAATAGGGCATGTCACTTGAGAGATGCTGAATGTCTCTTATTACTGTTTTTGCCTGTTTCGTTTGCTGATTTATAGAGGCCTATTTGCAACAAAAGCTTTCTTAGTGTTCCTTGCCCTCAAGCTAATTTGCAGTCTTCAATATGCCAAATCCATTAATTTTGACAAATTTAAAGATGTGTGCTTTTCCAAGTTAAAAGTGCTCAATAACCTTGTCGAGCATATTAACCAAAGAAGTTTGTAAGACTGGGGGGTTGATGTTCTGAATGTCAGGTTCTCTGGTGTTGCCCCCTTTCAGAGGCTTGACAGCATCCAAAATTGTCCATTTAAAGACAATTCTGAAAACTGTATTAAAAGCAGAGCTTGGGTTCCCTTGCAACTCTATAGCCTTGTAGCAGTAAGACCTTCTGGTCTGTCTGACAAAAAGGAATTTCGTATTCTGCTGCTAAAGGCAGTAAGCCCTGTAGCCTAGACTTGGGTTAACTGATGTTTGTAGACATGAGGTGACAGACTCCTTTTGACTCTCAATTTTAACATGTTCAGCATGGATATCCAGTTCTGTCCCTAATAACAGGCAAAGAGCAATGTCTTCTAATGAGCATCTCTAATTGCATGCAATATATGCAAATGGGAAAGACCTTACACTGGCTGGGAGATTAGTCAGGTAAGCCTTTTAGTAGAACTTCCATCTAATTTAGATCCCTGGGGTGAGGAGACCCTGAGCTCTGGCCTTACAGTCCGTGTAGATGCAAGTCTCAAGAAATGAAGGCACAGTAGTAGTTACCAGTATGCTTGAACTCTGACCTTTACCCTTAAGCAAGCTATTTAGTAGGTCTTGTTCTAAAGAACTGCAGAGAAGCAAGATATTCTTGTTGTCTTCTGGTAGTGACTTATTCATCATCTACTGCGACTGACAGCTGTTGAAACAAGGCTTCACAGTGGGAAGCTGCTTTCCTTTTGCTGTGTGAAAACATGAAACAGCTACTACTTTATGAATGAGGTGAGCTGTGTTGTTAAGAACTCGACAGATTTTGATGTTTTAACTGCTGCTTCTGTCAGTGTGAGCATAAACTCTGTGGTTTAAAAAGCCAGCAATGGATGAAAGGGTTACTAACTTTATTAACCCTAGCAGCACTCTGATAGCTATTCCTGAGGATTTTACCCAAGAAGGCAAGCAATCAGCATTTAATAGCTTTTCCAGTTTTTCTCAGATTTCAGTGTCTAAAACTTGTGAATGCACTCAAGTTAATCCCACATCTGTTCTCTATGGAAGCATTAGTAATACCAGAAGCTACAAGGCTTGGGGTTGGCGGGGGAGGGGGGGAATCTATCGAGAGTATTTTTTAAAGAGGTAACAGTATTGTTAGTATTTTAGCAGAAGTGGAAGTCTCTTAGCATCTCCAGAATTGTTCTTTGTCTCTGTTTGCAGGATGATGATCAGTGGTGCATTTAAAAATCAAGTAACTGTTTGGTAGAAGAGTGTAGAATATTCTTTTTGATGGCAACTGGATAACTTGCTTTGGGTTAGTTCTTTTCCATTCTGAGTTGATCTGCAAGATATAGCTAAAAAGAAATAAATGTGATCCAGGTCCCAAAGGCTAAAAGAGACCCTGATTAAATATTAGTAAGACTATACTGGAGACGGTGGTGGTAGTTGGGTTTTTTGACTCTCTTCCTTTAAATCTCTCTGTTTTGTAATAGAATATAAGCAAGGCTAATTGTCAATATGGTGACACACTGGTTTGGTACGCAACACTGCCTGAACAAAGGAGGTTTTAAGATTATGGTAATTTCACTACAGTTATCACAAGAGAAAAGATTTGTTTTTCAGTATGTATCTGAGGAGTCTTCTACAAAAAAATTGAGGGTTTTTGCTTGTCTACTTTGTGGTTAAGGAATCTCCTAAACTTTCTTTTAATTAGTTAAACCAAAAAGCTTTTTGAAATATTTCATGTCTTTCACATGTTTCCCTATGTGTGTTTGCAGGGTCCCACCCTACTTAAAAGGGCATGCAGTCTGATGCTTCATCACTAAATAGGACAAAACATAGGGAAAGCCAGATCTAGACTTGAAATAACTGCAGTTTAATTGTGGATGGAACTGGGCTTTGAATGGGAAGTTACTGTGAGTACAATGTGTTGAGAGCCTTTTGGATGGCAGAGTATCTTTATGGATAAAAGCTGTAATATGCTTTAAGTGAACCAGCTGCTATAAAATCATACATCTGGTAATAGATGCATAGTAATAATTAAAGTTGTTCACAGTTGAACAACACATTTTTAGATGTGAGCTGGCCAACCAAATTCAGCTAGGAGCTAGGTTTAGGGGAGTTGTCCCAGAAAGCCCAGCTATATTATAACAGGAATTTTACTCATTGGTTCTTTTTTGAGGGGAAAACACTTGGGTTGCTTTTTAGGCCTTTCTGAGGGGGATATGTGATGAGATTTTTTAGATCTGGACTTTCAGTATGTGAAGTACAACATAAAGATGAGGAGTTGGCTCCTTTATGGTACATCTGAAATATTTGGACATACTCTAATCTTTTGTCATCTTTGCCACAAAATGGGAATTGGGATTTTGAATGGGGAGTATGCTGCTGGATGTCTGTATAAACCATATAAAGCAAACAGACATTTTATGTGGGAACCAACAGATGTCAGCAGGGTTTGTCTTTTAGCTCTTGAAAAATCTGGGAAAAAGCATAGTTAAAAAAGCTAGAGAAGCTTTAGAATTAGTAATAATGAGAAGAAATGGGGCTTCTGAAATGTAGCTTTATGGGATAAGCTGTCAGAAGTCTTTTTAGGACATAACTTGCAGATTGAGTACCATCTCTTTGTAAATGCTTCTGCAACTGAATCTGGAACTACTGACATAGTTTTTGAAAAGAGGAGGGGTGGCAGAGGTCAGCCGAGCTGAGAGTTACTTGTGTTTTCATCTTGCTGTTATTCAGTGAAAACTGGGAGCGCCGCTTCCTGAATGTACTTTGAAACACGGGGATTCCTCTTACCATGTCTATACCATCCCACAGTAAAGCTTTCTGTTCCTACTCCTGATGTCTTCAGTAATTAAGATACAGGTATTTGTGACTGGATTTATATGGTCTGCTTTGTTAAATCCATCATTAGGCAGATCAACTAAGCTTAACAAAGGAAAGGCAAACTCTTAAAGGAAAAGGACTCGGACTATTGAAAATAATGAAATAATTGCAGCTCAAAATCCAGTGGCATTGGGTTTTGGGAGAGGATCAAACTATATTTTTTGTTAGTCTTTGAAAGAAGAAATCGTAATTTTAAAAGCAATCTTTGGATTAGTCTTTCAATAAGATCACTGAGTGTCCTGTAGAGGTAACTTCAAATGAATTACCAATACTCAGTAAGATGTTTGAATCAATCATAACTTCTGTATTTTTTCTGAGTTAATTTCCACTGCCTTTTAAAAGCATTTTTATGATCTAACAGGAAAGAGGAAGCATGTCCTAAAATTAGGTATTAAGTGCACTAAAAATGACAGTAATGCCTTCTGCCTTTATAAGCAGATCAAGATAATACTTTTCCTGTTTGTATGTTTGATGTTTTCTGTCCACAGAACAGTCTAGAGGAAAATGGGTGTCCTTTTGCTTTACTAATCTGGGAGATAAACTACTGTGTATGTAACAGAATTTGGTAAAGCATTCACTGTGCGTACAGTGTCACACTGGTTCACTGTGGGCTGAGATGTTCAGTTACCTGATGTTCCAGGTTTTTTAACTTGTGCTCTGAATTATCTCTTGAGTGACCAGTTTAAACATTTAACTCTTAAAGAGTAATCCTACAATACTGGTAATCTTGACTGGTAACCTTCAAACTTGCATCAAATGTGATTTGAAGTTAGATCAACTAGGATGTAATGAAGATTCTGAATTACTTCAGAGCTTTCATATGTAGATTCCTGATGCTTTGGGGTATAAGTGCACCATGTGGTGTTTCCTGGGGAATTTCCATACTTGTTTGCAAAGAAGACTTCTGAGAATTCTCTGAAGCAATTTTGTACTGCATTGTTTCCTATTAGCAGTAGATTGGAGAGCCTCCACCATTTTTAGTCTAAGGGAACATTATAGATTAGTGATAGGCTGTCACAGAATTTTAAGGGAGGGAAGGGATTTATAAGAAAATTTTAGAAAGCTTACATGCAAAAAGTTCAGTGTGACAGAGATATGGATTAATTAGGGTAAGTGCTGGCTTACTGCATTACTTTAAAATTTCTATTTTACAACTTAAAGAAAAAAAACACAAGGTAAAATATGCTGCTTTTTACAATGGAAGATAATACGGGAGGGGTTTTTTTAGATTAGCAAATAATTCTTTGACTCAATATATAATGTAACAACCAATTATAAATTGCCTGAGACAGATGATGATACCAGTAAGGTAAGGTGTGGGGCTTTTAATTTGGGTTTGGGTTTTTTTGTGTTTTAATTCACTGTAAGGAAATAGAGGAAAATAACAATATGGAACAAATCCTTCAAAGACCTTGATTTCTAACAGTGATAGAAACAGGGATCCCTTTCTTGTAAAATCATGTCTTTGCTCAGTGAAAGTTCAGTAGAATCTCCAGAGTCTTCCAATTTTAATATTGTGTCAATAATGAGAAGAATTAAATGTAATATGTTCTTGAATATGATTCTTTCCAAGCTACACTGATACAAAACAAACTTTAAAAGTCTGGAAAAAATTATGAATTTTCATGGTAGTGCACTTAAAAAGCTGGGCAACAGAAGATGTACTAAATAGCTTGTTATTTTAGATGGCTTAATGAAGCAAGCTAATGGCAATTCCATAAATGAAATAAAATGTCATACTGCAGTTGAGGTTAGTCTGTCTGCATTTTGGATGCTAGTGGGTAACTGAATTTACAAGTGGGACTCGTATTTAATTTATGCTTGCAACCTGTTGTGCATTTCAAATATGAATGGTTGCTCCCCCTTCTTTTAAATTCTGCTTTCTTCTCAATTAAAAATACCTGACACCATTGTGATATGAGTGTACTCTTTTCCCTAGTTCAGCATCTATCTTTGTGAAACCTACTCAGCGTGAATGCACTACTCGAAGTGGGTGGAATCTCCTTGAATAAAGGAAAACATGGAGGTGCCAACAGTCTGCAGTCAAGATAATGGTACCCATAACTTTTGCATCTCTTTGAAAAAGAAAACTGACAAAAAAAGATTTATTTCTAGGTCTCTCTAATTCTTCTTCCACTGAGTCATGAGAGGTGAATGAGTCTAGAAGTATTTATGCTTAATAATTGGAATGATTCTTGATGTTTAATGGTGTCCTGCAGCTAATTTAGGGAGCATCAGAAGGGAATACCTGGCATTTGTTTCTGGCTTATGAAGTCGACAGTCTCTGCAGCTGTATCACAAATGACTAATAACTACAAAAGGGGTGGTCTACTTGAACCCACTTTGATGTAAGGATAGCATTCTAGGAGATAACTAGTACAAATCATCTCAAAAAGATGCAACCGGTAATGAGAAGATCTTAAGTGTCTCCAAAGGTGGTGTTCTATTACACACTAGGAAGTTCCTGTAGAAGAGAATCCTTTAAAGAAAACTGTTCTGGGAAAGATTTCCTTGTGGGGCTTGCTGAGTTTATCAGTTTAAGTGCTTAGATGTTTGCTTTCCAGAAGCAGATGATTCTTTTGATAATAAGGTACACTTTCAGACTTTCCCAGTTTGGATACTCAATAATTCTGCCTGATGATTGAGGCAAAAGTCCCACCTGCAGTAACTTTGCAGGCAACTATCTGTATAAATTAATGCATAAGGAAAATACATCAGTAAAACTACAGTGAAGTTGACGATTGATCTCCCATAAGTGTTGGTAACATCGAGTTCTAGAGCTGATACAATTACAAAACAATTAGCTGTCAATGGCTATTAAAAAATGGCTATACAACTGTGCTCAGGAGAGAAATAAGTAAAGCAATCAACTGATTATATGTAGGGAGTACTCAGCTGTGCTGGGTCCACTGGATGAGCTTTAGTTTTAAGAAATTCTTATTTTGACTTTGGCTGATGTAACTTTAGAAGCTTGTAGTGTCTTGGGTTTACTTCAACATTTTTCTTAGATTACTGTATTACTCATTGAACCATACCAAGTTTAGTGCTGTAAACAAATAAAGGAAGGTCTCCAGTTAAATTGTACTGCATGATTACTTTGGCACTAAAAAGCAAAGAGACAGTTTGTGCTTACCAAAATGCACTGGAGTTGAGAATTTACTTTCTTCTGATATGCAGCAGGAGTCAGACATGTAACTCTCATCGTCTTTTTGAGAACCCTTATAGCTTAATAACTCCAACTCCTAGCATTTGGAATGGTATTGTGTTAGTGCTGTTAGAAACACTGTGTTTCTTGGGAAGCGTATCACATACCAGAAATGATCTTTTGTCATCTCTGAGGTAAAATTTAAATTCCATGCACTCACAAAAATCCAGTTTGTATCTAGGCCTGACTTTGTGTAACATCTTACCTGTTTGTCACCTCTTAGTTTATGCCTCCTTGAGATTTTAGAAAGACACTGGATTTTTTCATTTTCCATTGTATTGGAATATGTGTGAGATTCCCTGTGTGGTTTTCTCATAGGTCAGTTGAAAATTGCTATCATTGACCTAACCCTGCTTGTTAGTAACATAATAAAACAAAACTCTTAGGCAACAGAGTTGATTGCAGGAAACAAAGCAAGCAGACAGGAAATTAGTGCATTTCTTGGAATTATAAACTGAGGAAAGGTGTTTTTCAAAGGCCTGGGTCACTGTTTGGCTTTGGTCTTCTATTTGTACTGAAGTGTCTTGCACTTTTCTGTTTCTTGGGCTCAGGTATATCTCATGTTCTGACTCTAGTGCTACAAGAACTGAGTTTGCTCTGTAAAAGAGATGTCAATGGTGTTGGCATGTTATATGACCTGCTTGGATCTCGCTGGCTGCAAGCACTTTTAAAGGTAAAGTAATATTCAGCTGTGAAGGCAAAGATTTCTTAGAGAACAGTCTCTAGGGTATAGCTACTTTAATTTCTATATCAGGACAATAAAAGCTGATTTATGCTGATGCTGAAAGTCCTAACATCAGCACTCAAGGTGAACAAAATCACTTTTGCTTTAAAGAAAAGTGTATTCTCTTTCATAGATGATTAAAGCTCTTCTACTGGACATGTCTGTATTAAGGCCAGGAGGATGGAGATGTAGGCTGAACACAGCGCTGCTCAGCTGTCTTTTCTATTCTTAAATCTCTGTACAGCTATGCATCTCACTTTTCGGTATGGATGTTTGTGAAACTATATTTTTTTGGTTTTGCCCACACTGATCTGATGTGTAGTTGAAGACTTTAGGTTGTTATAGAACAGTTTTGGCTGGTGTTTCTCTCTTGGGCAGAATTGTATCTCTGAGACAAAATCTGCACAAATTCTGCTTTTCTTCTAATGTGGATTTTTAAAAATCTCTAAATTTTAAAGAAGAAAAACTTGCAGCGGATAAGAATGTCCATAAGGCCACTTCAAGTACAGCAATTAATTGTAAGTTAAATTTACTTTTTTAATCATGCTTGCAACTAGAGAAAGGAAGAAAGATACAGGTTGAGAATTGATACTATCAGGCTATTGTCCTGTACAATCAGCTTTTCTTATTGGAAAATTCAAAACTACAGTATGACTGGCTAGCTGGATGGAAAGACAATGAATTATAGACTCAATTCCAGATGCATTAGACGTTAAGGATTGAGAATGCAAGATCTTTGGCTGTAGTGGCACTGAGAAGTTCCTAGAAATACAGTATTGTCCATTGTGTATTGGGGATGTATCATGTGAATATAATCACGTGAACATAAAATATCATCATCATGTTGTCTTGTCTATCGTGGCATGCAATAGATTTATGAATGCCTCCAACATTACCTTGGAAAAAGACCAGTTCCTGTCACGCTGCAGGCATGTGCATTGAATTGTGAGGTAAGACAGCATATACATAGCATTTTGCTTTACTTATACCAATTTATCAATTTATCTGCAGATAAATTTATCTGTCAATTTATCTGTCAATTTATCTGTCAATTTATCAGTCAATTTATCTGCAGATAAGTGTTCTGGTATTTGTGTCTCAGGTCTAAGTACACTATCTAAACTTGAAAGATTCTCTCCTTGCACATTTGTCAAACTACTCTTAACTCTTACTGAGAGTGGGGGATGAGAAATGCATACAGCAGTCACTAGAATGCATGAGCCCTGGCCAGTGTAATGAAACACATAAATTATTTGTTTTAACCACTGGCCATATATTTTTCTTCCCAGGTAACTCTGTGGCTCCATGTTATGGGTACAAGCAAGCAGCCTGACATGAGGATTTTGAGCAGCTTTTTGGATTTTTCTAATCATAATAGCTGATTCTTAAATTTCTGAATTAGTGGGAGAGTTAATGACTAAGTGGAGAAACAGACACTAGTGATGAAAGTTGTTGAGGTATAGGAGAAAAAACTAAGCACACATGGCACTGTGCCTGAACTAAATTAAGTCTGGCTGAGTGGTGCAGCTGTGGTCATGTTGTCCAGTTCTAGAACAAACTGTATGGAAATGATCTAAGTCATATAACATGAGGGGCTTAACACTCTTGCTATACTCCTTTAAATTCAATTCAGAGTTTACTAGATTAATTGTCCCCCAGAACCAGTCTCTATGCTTTCTCTCTTACCTTTATCAGGTGGTAGAGTTACTGCGTGAAGCCCCTCAGTCTGGGGAGATCAAAGAGCTAAGGCGACTACTGCGTGCTCCACACTTAAAGGCAAGTCCTGCATAAGGAAAGAAAAAGTTTGCTGGTAGAGCTGTCTGCAGTGGGAATGGAAACAGATGGCCATCTGTTCACAGAAATTGGCAAAGGAACCAGAAGAGACATAATTTCTTAATCATGAACTAACCTAGCTGTGAAATCAGATGTAGGCTGTCTGTCTGAAGTACCTGCAGTGGGCTGCATTCTATTTAAGGGCTATGTTTCAGAGAGATGTTTCATACAACGTTAAATTCCAAGTGATTGATGCAGACATATAAAAGCAAATTTTCCTTGTAATTGCAAAACCTGCATTCTTTACCCTAGAGCTTCAAACTGAAATGTTTCATCTTTTGTAAGTTTTCCAGAAGAAGCAGAAAAGAACTGTTCTTAAAACTTGATTTCACTGGTTAAATTTCCAAGTGGAAAGAAGAAAAAGTCAATGTGTGAAAGGGGATCTATGTTCACATAGGAACTGATTCACTGATTTCTGTTTTCTGACCAGTCACTGTTTTGTTTGCTTGTTTCTGTTTGTAACAGGCCTTGCTATCTGCTCATGATACTGTGGCCCAGAAAGATTTTGAACCAACCCTTCCACCACTACCAGACAATATACCTGAAAATGAGGAAGCTATGAGGATTGTCTGCTTAGTGAAAAACAACCAGCCTCTGGTGAGGGAGCTTTCTGATCCTGTCAAATTATTTTAACTTATACAAGCACTGATAATGCTTTGCATGTATACTGGTTTCTTTCAAGAAATGTCACAGAAACTGTGTGCTTTCTTGTCCAGTTTTTACAGAATTGCAAGAATTGTTAAGGTTGGAAAGGGCCTGAGGAGATCGTCTAGCCCTGCTCAGTGCAAGTACAACTAAAGCAGGTTGTTCAGTGCCTTGTCCACTCAGGGTTTGAACATTTGGCAGATGTTTTTATCTCCTATAATGAAAATGCAGATTGGATTAAGAGCTCTTCCTTTGACCAAAACAGTAAGGAAGGGAGGAGAGACTCTGAAAAGTTCTTTAGGAATCATTTGTGCTTGTAAGTGGAAAACATTGGGTGGCATATTAATCAGCTTTAGGAAAAGATAGCTGTAATATTTGAGAAAAAAAGATTTCTTACAGTCAGCGAGACTATTTTAGTATGATGGAATTTGAGGATATTGAAGGACTTAGTGCTAATAATGACACATGATCACTAGAGCAGTGTGATGTTAAAAAGGCTGTATCTTTCAATGCCTTTTTGTCGTTGCAAATATCAGATCTGTGATGTAAAAGGGAACTTACTGGTGTTCTTCACTGATCAGTGTGGTGTTTCTTTGTTTTTATTTGCCAGGGTGCCACCATTAAACGCCATGAGATAACAGGTGACATAACAGTTGCCCGTGTGATCCATGGGGGGCTAGCAGACAGAAGTGGTATGTGTAATTTGAAACAAATTGATACAAACAACTGAACTTGAAATAAGATATTTGAAGTAGGATAATAGCTTAGCTTCTACAATTAGTTTTCTATTACGAAGGAAGAAGTGTACATTGGACAGCACTGTAAATTGTATAGGTTGCAGTGACTTCGATTCTGGTTTCATTAATTTTCATATGAATGTGCTATGTTTGAGACTGAGTTGACGTACAAATCCAGTTTTCATTATGTATTCTTGGCACCAATACCTGGATAAATCTGTCCTGAAATTGATCAGGAGTGTCCCAAATTGCAGTGTAGTATGAATGCCAGCAGCTCATTCCCTAATGGAGAAACGGAAAACATCAGTAGCCTGGGATTCTCTAAGATAATGGGCTTTAAGGAATATGGAGTAATATTTTCTGGTACTAGTCTACTAACAGTTCGGTAGTTTTAGTTGCTAAGCAATCTTCCAAGGGGTTTCCTTGGAAATGTTACTACTTGGGCATCCTAGAACTGGATGTGTTCCATTTCCTTGGTAAATGTAAAACATCAGAAGTAAAATTGAACTGTAAACATTATAAAACAGTTCCTTTTAGTATTTTCTGGGCTTTGTATAGAGAAGAAAACCTGAATTGTAGACAACATCTGATTAAGTTTCTAGTTTGAGTAATGTTTTAATTGAGCTGAAGGAAAATGTGAAAGTAAACAATACTGTGAAGAATTTGTAAAGGACAGAGAAGAGTCCCAAGGCCTCCCACTGCACCTGCAATTAATGGTTGGTTCCAAGTCTCTAAACCCATTATATTAATAGACCATGATAGACTAGCTTCAGAAATTACTTTGGGAAATTGAACTATATTAAAATGTTTCTGCAAATCATCAATAGATTGTAAATATGCTATAAATGGGAGGTGGGAGGAAATAAGAAAACTGCAGCATGCAAACTTCTTGTGACCCACAGAATTATGCAGCCCTATCGAGGGGCAATATAGTCTAAATCCAAAATTCCTTCCTGCATACCTGGTTTATGGAAACGTTTAACACTGACTTCCAAACCTGTGGTATATCAATGTGTCACACCTTGCCTACCCAGTGTAATCCATACTGTGATAAAGCTGCTGCGTTCATCCTTGTTTTCACTGTAGGGTTGCTGTATGCTGGAGATAAACTGGTGGAAGTAAATGGAGTTCCTATTGAGGGACTTGAGCCTGAGCAAGTTATTAATATTCTGGTATTGAATCTTTTTTCTACTTTGTACTTAAGAGAAACTGCTTGCTGTTTCTTTTACATGCATATGCACACTCTTAGAAGAGAAAGTGAAATTTTTAACAAAAAAATTCAGATTGTTTCCTACTGTGGATGAAGTTCACTACTGCTCTGAAATCAGAATGTACAAAACCAGAATTAAACCCCTGTTTTGGACAGAAATTAACCTAATTGTGACCATTCCATCTGTAGCTTCTACAGGAAAAAAATACTGGCTTATTCAGACTTTACTGAATCATAATTTTTCTGAAGGATCACTCAGTTAATATTCCACAAGAAGGTACTGGAAAAGTGCTGTTCTAATAAGAGTCCATGTTATAAAATGCATTAAAGCAGAGGTAATGAGTATACGAGCTACCTACCTTGCCTTGCAAAAAACAGCAGTGGTTGTCAAAATCCTCATGAAGACATGTGTTGAACTGTTCCTGTAACATACTCATCATTCTGCCCACAATCTTTCAGCATTCTTCACTGCAAAGTGTTAGTGCCAGTCAGTAAGGTATTGCTATATGTAATCAGTCTTAAGTCTTTCTATGTGCTATTTCCCTGGCTGTACTATTTCTAGGTGTAAGAAATACAAACTCTATTGGAATGCTTAATTCTTAAATTTTTTTTTCCCCCTCCCCCATTTATGTCACTTATTTAACCAAACTCTACTGCTAATTTAGATTAGATTTCAGTAGAAAAGTTTGGTATGAATTAATGTTTAAATTATGTATTTATAATGAAACATAGATTTCACTGAACTAAAAAATTTAGCAAGATTTGAAGTTTCATTCTTGAGTTTCCTTTTGAAAAAATACAGTAGTGTCACACTGACTCTGACTAAATTCTATTTCTATTTGTATTATAGACATTATAGTAACCCCAAAGCCATGCTGTGTTAAGCTTATGTTAAGCTGCCAATGTTTGGTTACGTGTTGAATACCAGTCCTAACTTAAACCTTTTCTAATCATTTAGGCCCTGTCTCAGGGGACAATTATGTTCAAATTAATTCCAGTTTCTGATCGGCCTGTCAGCAACCAAACAACAGTAAGAGATATTCTTTTTTCCAGATTGTTACTGCAAACAGTTACCCAAATTAATGTGTACTGGTGTGATACAAAGAAATGGTGTTGCTTAGAAGTTTGTTGCAATCCTTAAAGTGTTACTTGCCTTTGTGGCTTGCTCTCAGTTGACTGTAATGTGCTGTTGCTGGAGCACTAAAAGCAGTAAACTGAAATATAGTTGTGTTAAATGTTGTGAAGACATTTTCAGAGTGATCTACAGATCCCTCTAGGGATCCCCTGTAGGGATCTATTGAAGGTCAATTCTTTTTGCAATGTGTGAGAGGATTTTTTTTTTTCTTCCTTAATGAACAGATAGGATTTGGGCCTTAATCTGGTTTTTAAAACTTGACTTCTTCATGCACTGAATTAAGTAGCAGCATTATCTGTCCCTGTGATTGTAAAGTTCATGTTGTATCTGATCTAAACATGGCTTCCACTTACTGTGGTATATTTTCTTTACCAGGTCTATGTGCGAGCAATGGCAGGTTACTGGCCCTTGGAAGATCCTGCCATACCTTGTGCTGATGCAGGTTTGCCTTTTAAGAAGGGTGAAATACTCCAGATTGTGGACCAGAATGATGCTCTTTGGTGGCAGGCCAGGAAAGTTTCAGATCTCAGTGGCTGTGCTGGACTTATACCTTCAAATCATCTTCTTAAAAGGTAAATAAGTAATAATTTTTCTGATTCCAGTTCAAAAATTAGCTAGTTATTCCGAGTTTGCTATTTAAAATTTTCATAAGTTACAAAGCAGTATGATTGAGTGACATCTGACAAACATCTTTCTTCTTTCTGTTCTCTATCTTATTGCTCTCCTTCCCTTAAGTTACCTGTGTGAGAACAAGCTTTTGAAAGCACCTATATCATCTTAAATTGATGTGTAAGAAGTTTTCAGCAGATGCCTATTCTCTATGCTAGCTGCTAAGACATCTAGTGGAGTGCAGTTGCTGAAAGATGGGTGGAAATTAAGGGCCCCAACCATCTATGATGTAAAAAAAAAAAAAAAGGAGGGGGCGGGGGGCAAGAGTGGGTTACTAAACATATAGTATAAGGGCATAGCTGTATCAAGAAACAGTATTTTTTTTAAAGATGTCCTGTGAGGCACAAGTGACCTCCTCAGCTTTGGTCAAAACTGAATAGACCAGACTAAACGGAGAGAAAAAAGAACCCAAAACAAACAAGCTCAAGGAAGAACAAGGATCCCTTGCCTATTATTTTCTGCATAAATAGCCCATTATTTTTACAGTACATGCTTTCAGAACCAGAGTACTTAAACTGCTATAGCACAATTCTCTAACCACGTCCTGTCTGTGTTACCCTCAGGAAAACATAAGGGCAAACAACTGTAGATAATAAGCTTCTGTCTGTACTGTATGTAAACCTAGATGTGGTCTGTAGAATGAAAGGTGAAATCAAACTAGGTTGTGACTGAGTCTGCAGATAACAGGCATTAGTACTGGTACCCATAGCAGTACCACACTCTGCTGCCAGGAGTCTGTACCACAGTACGGCTTATCTTCCTGTCCTTATATATAAACTCAAAATACTCCAAGTACTTCTGGGCTGCTGATTTGGAAATTGACTTTAAATAGTTCTGATAGCACATTGGCTTGATTTCAGGACTTTGTATTGGGCTAAAACATTGGTAATGTTTCCATTCCTGGTGTCTTCTGTGAGCTCAGTACTGATTGATCTTAAGTGCAAGCAGTGAATTTGACTGGAGTGTAATGTGCTTGTGAGCTCTTTTTCTTCTTTAACAGTGATAAATTTATTTCTGTGTAGGAAGCAGCGAGAATTCTGGTGGTCTCAGCCTTTCCAGCCCCATCTCTGTCTCAAATCATCGATGTGTGAGTGAAAAGTTACTTGAATGGTAGAGTAAGAAAGAATAGTCTTGTCTGTTTCCAGGAATACTAAAATTACTGAAATAGAAGCTCATGCAATTCAGTTTAATTCAAAGACGTTTCTGGAGCCATATTGTCACCTCAGAAGTGTGTTACCAATCCCCAGGCAAATATATACTTAATGGGAGTTGTACCTGGAGTACTGATGGTGGAGGTTGTCGTCTCCAGTGTCTTTGGGATCTGACTGTGAGAGAAGCTGTGAATTCAACTCCTCCTGAAGTCTACAAGCTCTCCAGAACTGGGTGTGCATAAGCCTTGAGGTGGCAGTTGTACTAGCCTGGCTTTCCAGGGACACAGATAAATGCTGCACTGGAAGATGCTATGTGATATGTTTAGGATGTTGCTTTGTCATCAAAACTATTGAGAGAAAGAAAGAACTCTTTTCCTTGATGTGTAAGATAAGCTGTGGTGCCCATGAGTTTGTGTCATGACAGTCCAGAAATACTATCTTTTGCCAACGATAACTTTCTGTAAACATTCAGTTATTCCTAAAGCATGCTTTTCCTGTTTTCTTCTAAACATGTTTCTTCATGCTAGTAAAAAATTAATTTTTCTCTTGCGATAACTCCCAGATTGAGAGTGTTTCATTGCCTAGGATTATTCTTGCACTGATTACTTTGTTAGAGCTGGGACTCTTCTTTCACCATAATTTTTATTGCATTTTAACTGCTTCAATGGATCTGCTGTGGGCAGTGAGCACTGTGGAAGAAGGTAGGAGATAGTATCGGGACAACATTGCATTCCTGTACCTGGAATCAATATAGCACATGGTTCTACAGGCTTTTTAAAAAGTTGTCAGAAATGAGGCAGTTTGGTAAATACATGCAAAAGGAACCCAAGTTCTTGGCATTTTGTGTGCCTAGTGTAATTGAAATAAATCTTTTTTTCACTTGAAACAGTAGAAATTTACATTGTCTTAAAATGGAAACTTAAGCTATGCATTATCTGGTAGGGACTGACAGTTTGGATGGGTTGCTTTGAGGAACAAAAGACTACATTTTCTCTTTTTTCCTGTCCCTCTTTCTCTCCCATCTCCCCATCTTCAGCAGCTGACCTGAGCAATTCCAAGAGAGTGTTTCTTTAAAGGATACATATGGGCAGAATATGGTTTGACAGATACCCTGACAGTTGCCCTGTAATGGGAAAATAACTTCTACTGGGCCTATCTAGAGGGGCACCCAAGTACGGAACAGGCAAACAGTGCAGTAATTTGAGCCCCTGAGACTGCCCAGGCCCATGAGAATTGTATTTCAGGGATGTGAATTGATGTGGTCAGGGAATGGTGCTGAATCAATCCTTTTACTTTTCTTCCCTGTAAAAATAATAAAAACAACCAAGCAAAACACTTTCCTTGAGTGAAGCATATTGGAAAGGTACACACTTTTAAAAGCTACAGGAGAGAAGGGAGGGAGTGGAAAATTTATATTCTGTCATGGTGCTACTTAATAAATAGATATCTGCAGGATAAACAGGGTGACAGCCATGTTAAACCTTTTACTATCGTAAAAGGAGAATTCATGTTAAACATGTTTGCCACAAGCCCTTCAGAGCACTAGTTTAAGAGCAGCCTTTTGCTCACTAAAGACAGGGATCATCACTGAGTTGAAGTTTCAGGATTTTAACTCTTAAGATGTCTAAAGCTGATCTGATCTTCAAATATTTTCTTTCTGATGTCCAAGTTCAGTCTTGTAAGATCTGTAAGGTTTTTTCCTCCTCAGTATTTTTCTGATTCAGATGAATTTTCTTCCTTGTGTTGATCTATAGAGGATGACATGCAGATTGATGAGAAGTGTGTGGAAACAGGTAACTGAATTCACTTGAAATTATTCTATTTGCTTCAAGGTGTAGTAGCTTGTTTTGTTTCCCAGATAACACTTATTATCCTAGTGAACTTAATGGTAGAAAATTCTATTTTTCATACCCTGGAAACCTCATCCTATATTACTGTATTAAAATGAACTGTTCGCAGTTCTGGTGCACAGTGCTTATAGGGTTGTGTTGCACCAGAAAGAGTGACCACCCCAAAAAGATCTGCCTGAATGAGAGCCAACTTCTCTGATTCAGGTTTGGGACTGTGTTTGTAATGTTACCATAGTGTTTGCCTGTTGTAGATTTAGTGCCACAGATGATTGTAGTCTTGGAGAACCCACAAAATTTTCAAGAAACTGATCTCAGGAGAATGTTTTTAGGCACTGAGCAAGAATAGGTTTTTACATGTAAATAGTACAGGTGAAGATGGTTGGCTTGACTTCCTTCCTAAAGCAGCACAGATCATTTTTCCTTCTCCCAAGGTAATTCAGAAAGCTCTCATAGAGGGATGTGATCCTGTAAAATTGGGTGGAAGAGAGACCAGATAGTTAATGGAAGTATGGCAAGCTGTATTTTGTCACCTCAGTGTAGAGGGAAGTAGGGAAAGTATGTGTGACACACACAGATAGGAGCTGGAAAGTTGATTTCTGATCCTGAAATTCTATAGGAGGAAAAGAATTAAATTTTGAATTTCTTTTAATATCTTTGCTATCTGGATTACTAAACAAGATGAAGAGACATTTGAGTCTGGTAAGTTCCTCTGACCTAACTCCAAATTCCTTGCTGTCGTTCTACTGCGAGAAGGGTGTCCAGAGACAAGCAAGTGTATTAAAAACTAGAGGTGACAAACAACCAGAATGCCATTTTTAGCTTTAGAAGCCATTCTAGCTTGAAAAGCCATTATGTAAAATCCTGTTGCCTTAAGTCTTCCTCTTGCTCTCTAATTACCGTAGTAGTAAAGTTTTTGTCCTGTTATTCCATGTCTGAGTTTTTTCTCAGGTATCAGTATCAGATCTGTTTATCAAATCCCAATCAGTTATACCCGTGCAAGCTGTGGCAGCAGGGGCTGCACTGATGTCAGCAGATAACTGGATTACCTGAGGGTACTGGAGGCCTGAATCCCCAGTGCTTGTAAGAGTTGATGTGGTAAAGAGGAGAGCTGTTCTGGAGTCAATCAATCGGTTCTTTTTTTTAACAAAGCTGGTTCTATGGGTTGGGGTATTTTTTAGGGCACAGCTACCTATTTACAGCATGTTCAGAGTTCTGCAAAACTTGTCTTCTAAAGTGAATAACTGTTCCACTAAAATAAATCTACTACTATTAAACTTCTTGTCTGAGATGTTTGATACTCATGTGGAGAAAATGTCATCCACATTACACCTCCTCTTCTTCACAAGGTTCCTACTTGCTAGTCAGATCTTCTCCTCTTACCACAGGTGGTTCATTCTCTTCCACCTCTCAAGCAATTCCCAAAGCTTTTCAGACAGAACCAGCAGGTCTACAGGGCAGTCTTCTGTTTTGAGGCTAGGATGTTTCTGATAACTGCACTTGGGGATTACTCTTGCAAATCCTATTTACTGCTTAGTGCTGAGTCAGCTCTCTGCTGTATCCAGTCAGAAGAATAAAGGTGAAAATATTTACTATACTACATTTTATTTTAACCAGTAGTTGAAGATCTGTGTGATGTAATTTTCAAGTACAGTATTGACATAGATGCTGTAGCTGAGTATCATTCTTTAGGAACTGAGAATTCATGTGCAAACAGACATATTTTAGATTTAAAGCCTACAGTACTTGTTTCCTAAACTTTCTAAATGCATTGGATGATGCTGGTTGGATTTATTTATTTTTTTAATCTTTGTATAGACTGTCGTCTTTTCTCAAAACTAATTGTTTTACGTCTGTCTCTATCTGTGCAGAGGAACTTAAAGAAGGTAACACTAACTTTTCTCTCTGTCTCCTGTAAGCAGTAATCAATTAGAATTTATCTATGTTTATGGCATTACATTTAACTCCTACTCCTCTTACAATACCTGGTAGCTGAATTGCTTGTTCCCTGTAGGATTCTTCACTGCACTCCATAGCGTAAACAGAAGGTAAAGCAGAAATGCTCAAAAAGATTTGAATGACAGCTCAAAAGACCTGAAGATAGAAAGGATACAGGCATATCTCAACTAAGTACTCTGAACTTTGCCATGAACGAGCAGTTTTGTGCCAAGTAGTTTTTTCAAGGAGCTATTAGTATACACAGAAATGTAGGAATAGAACTGTAAAGGTCTAAGTAGTATTTTGGTGTGAGAGGAGTAACTAAGATACATCCAATTTTGTTCGGATACTTGCGTGCTTGTAACTGTTAATCAAAGATTCTAGTGCTAAAAGACAATACATTTCATGCTTTGCAAATGAAAAGAATGGTTTTGCCTTAGAACAATTACTGTCTTTAAAGATATGCCTTTGTCTTCTGCATCTTATTCTTGCTTTAACAAAGCCTAAAAGGGAATACATAGCTTGAATAACTACATGCACCGTTAGGGGAAACTAAGGAGTAATTTTTGAAAAGAAATCTAAATACTGCTGACAACATTTTTTTTTCCTTAGTTACTTGCTTTCAAATCACCTTTATAAAATAGATTTTAAGCTGTCAGCATTGATCTACTGGGAAATTGATATTTTTGAGCCTTATCAGAGAGATTTTATTTAAAAAAATGACATATATAGATTTGGAAGGCTCACCTGAATGGTTGAGCCTTCACAAGGAACAGCGGGAGAATGGGGACAAAAAGCATTGGAGGAAACAAATTAGTCTGGGATGTTGGAGCACAGATATTCCCGATGATTAAAAAGGAATAATAAAATCAGGTCTTCATTCTGCCTGGAAGATCTGAGCAGATGCATGTTGCATTTTCCAAGCATGCTATTGGCCAGATTCTGAGTTAAATTTTTTATTTCTGATTTTGAGCTACTGACTTATTGTAATGTTATCACTAAAGAATTCTTGTAAGCTAGGCTTCACCTGAAAAGCTTAAATTCTGTGGAGGTTTCTTCAATATAAATATCTCAAAACATTGTCTGGCATCTAGTTATCTTAGGAATGGAACAAATCAAATGTTGGATTTCAAATATAATTAGAAAATACCAAGACTTTAATTTTTCTCTTACAGAAATATTGATCCTTTCAATTGGTCATGTGAAATACTTGCCTATTTTATATTATGGAGTATTGTGCTTTTTTCATTACATTAAGCATGGTACTTCCTTATATTTCCTGAAACACTGTCTTTCCTTTGGGATCAGCAATAATTGTTAGCCATTTAGCTCTTAAGCTTTCACTGTTCTGTTTTTATTTGTTCTTCATATTCTAGAAGAGGAAGAATTTGGTGAATTTGGTCAACGAGTCTTTATTGGTACGCAATGACTAAAGATAAGTAAGATGTTTGGGGCTTGATCTACATTAAGTGCTTGTCTGAAGTTAAAATGCTTTGTTCTTTATTTCACCTAAAGACTTACTGAATTGAATTCTATTTGCTGTGTTTTCCAAACTTCAAGAAGTCGATTTCCTCTCCATTTAAATCTCTCTTCCTGTTAGGTTTCTACTGAAACCTGCCCACCATTTTAAACCGACTGACTGTTAAGATTTCCCCTACTTCATGGTTTTTGCTAGAACGTAATGTTGTATGTCATCCCACTGCTGGGGAAACCTAACCCTATCCTAGCTGACCCAGGACAGTCATCCATTGAGAATAATCATGAGGGCTTGCATTAAAAAAAGTGAGGTTTTCAGAGTTGGATGGTGAGGTGAGCAATAAACCTGTCCCTGTTACTAAGCTGCAGTGACCTTTAAAATATTTGGATTCATTCTGGCAGCTGGAACAAATGTTCCAGATCTGCTTTAGGGGAGAGAACCAGCTACGCTCTCAAAAAACAATTGATCTGTTTTCTAGTGATGCTTTATGTAGCCAGAAGCTCCTCCTTAGACTTGTTTTGGGGTTCTTTTGGGGGTAATTCTGAACTAATTTTCAGGTGACCTTCTGTGAGATATGACCTCCTTTAGCTGTCTTTTAATGCTCAGAGGTTCTACCAAACTGATATACTCAGTGCAGCAATGATAGTCACTAACTTTCACCCTGCAAAAAGCTAAAAAAACTCATTATGTTTGACTTAAAAAGAGACACTAGGCTAAAGAGCTAGTTGCCTGCATCTCAGGTGTATCTTCCAGCACTACTGTCTGTACCCCTTA
The DNA here is from genome assembly GCF_003259725.1 of Athene cunicularia. Taxonomy (NCBI): domain Eukaryota; kingdom Metazoa; phylum Chordata; class Aves; order Strigiformes; family Strigidae; genus Athene; species Athene cunicularia. The sequence continues at coordinate 4,114,352 of NW_020799108.1, forward strand.
CAGCTGGTTTCCGTAGAAGTATGCGCCTGTGTCGCAGGAAATCCCGGACCAACCAGCAGTCATGCTACACCCGGTGCCCCAGCAGCTGTTACAGCAGCCTTGCAGCTCCATATGAAGAGGTAGTTAGGTACCAGCGGCACCCAGCGGACCGACACAGACTAATTATACTAGTGGGTAAGAGGTTAATTGCTTTCTCATGCAAATTTCACAATCTATAACAGAGGGGAGGAAACAGTCAGTCATGTCTGATCCACTGAGGTTTCCTACTGCTGTCTGCAGTGGTTGAAGACTGTGCGGGTAGCTCGCAAAGCAGCGCTTCAAGAATGATTGTCTGCAATTTGTCCCTATTATTGGTTTTAAAGTTAAAAGTATGTATCATCTTATAAAGTCCTTAGAAGAAGCCATGTAGTTGTGAATGCTGGATGATAATAGATTTTATTAGGAACATTTTCTGAACTGAATATAAAACTGAACAGGGAGGAGAAAACATTTGTAATTTATCAGAAAAAATCTTTACATGGAGGTATTTCTGCAGCCAGTGGTAAATGCATGGATGTGGTAAAAAGAATGCTTAAAATTAAACTCCAAACTAGAAAAATCTCAATACTGGGCAGTAAAGAAAGTTTAAAAGATGCCTTTAATAATGCTTGCCGTAAGAAACATTGTATTAAGTGGGCTGCAGGGTCTCAAGTAGTCTTTAATGATAGTGACTGTTATTCCGCAGTGTTCCATGATCCTGATAAAGCAAACTGGATAAAGGCAAGTCCATTGTCCTTTCTAAGTCAGAGAGTATTTTTCCTTTTTAAATGGTATTGCTGAGTTGCATCCTGGTGTGACCATATATCTGGGAAGTGATTTGTACCCTGAATCAGTAAAGATGCTTCATTCACTTATGGTACATTTTTGGGAACTTATTTACATTTCATTTATGCATGTGTGATGTGTTAGAAAATGGGGGGTGTGCATGCAAAAAGTGCCTCTGTCAGTAATATTAGTTGCTTTTCCAACTTTTCAGGTCCTTCAGGAGTTGGTGTGAATGAGCTAAGGCGAAGGCTTATTGCAAGTAACCCACGAGAGTTTCAAAGTGCCATACCCCGTATGTAACGCTCTTCCTCTTTCCCCCACTGCCCCTTCAAACACAATTAGGAAACATGAAGTACCTCCCTCTTGCCTTTGTGTATTCATGCATGCTGTATGGCTGTGTTTTCAGCTCTACTGCAAGACAGAATAATTTGCTTTTATAAGGGTTAGTTTATTATCTTTCTCCTTATTTTGGCAAATTGGCCAGAAGTGCTTTCAAGTTACAGCTCCTGAAACCCTTAAAGCTTTATGTAGCAGTAGATTATCTGCATGATTTTGTTTAATCTTGATGTTTGCTGCTTCTAGATTTAAAAATAAGAATGTTTCATGGGATGTTCTAAGTTCATAGTGTTTTAAGTGATAAGATACAAAAATGAAGGCAACAGAATTTGGTGCTTAAATAGGCTTTGCAGCTTTCCTTATTAGGCTTCTAGTCTCGGATGAGATTTAGCTTAATTTCCGACATAACTGGAATTGTTTCTACCTGTGCTTATTTGGTTCTTGTGATTTGGATAACAAAACAAGAAATATAGGAATCTGAAGCTGGTTGAAAATTCTAGAATTCTTGTGTCTGACATCCCAGATATGGGCTAGGTGCAAGTGTGGGAAGGTTTGTGGGATCTTTCCAAATGAACTTGAATCAATTTTACCTCAGAGGAGTAAAGCCAGTTATGCAACCACTTCCAAAGCAGTTCCTGGTTGGTTTGAGTCACAGATATTTGGATTATACCACTCCCCATTCCAAGAAATACAGATGTGCTTTGCTAATTTTCAGGGACTTGCCACTGCGCAACCAGTAGAGTAGACCAGACTTTTGCTCTTGATGAACAAGTGGAAACTACTCATTATTTCTGAAAATACTGAATTATAATCCTTCATGAAAGCTGTCTCAATTTCATTTATAGTTACAAGAATTTACTTTCAGTTGATTATTTTTTGTGTGTATCTCCTTTCAGATACCACTCGTGTTCAGAAGAGTTATGAAATGAATGGTCGTGAATATCACTATGTTTCAAAGGACACTTTTGAAAACATGGTGTATAGCCACAGGTAAGTAGGAGAGATGAATTACCAATTTATTACTGAAAAGGTAATATGATCCAAGAAAACACAATTTTGTAGTTAGGTCCCAATTCTGGGCTCCTTTACTTGTACTTACTATGTATGTTTGGTGTAAATTTGGGTCAAACTACTTGAGCCCATTGCTTCAAAAACTGTGTTTTGTGCAGTTACAAATACACTCCGCTATAACTAACCTTAGAATCTTTCTAAAATAAAGTGGGATTTCCAGTCCTGAGCTCATTTGATGTGCTTGTAAATTATGGGCTTAACTCTCCTGGAAACCAGACTGCTTTCTAAAATTGAGCAGTGATTCAGACCCTGATCTGCAACTGTAGCAGTGATGGCATCTCCATGTAAGCAGCTAAACTGTACAGGCTAAACTTTAAAAAGCATCTGCTCCTTTCTATGCATCAATAATCCCTCTCAGACCAGCTCAGTCTCAGACCAGTGCTGGAAGCTACGCTTCTTGAGCTGTGCCAAGTGATTTAAGATCTTCTGATTTATGATGTTATTTGTACTATATAAATGAGCAAGCATTTTAACATTAGAATCACAACCTCTAAGCACATCATTTGTAACAAAATGAGTAAAAAATGCATGCCTTGGAGATGTCAGACTGTAATGGTTCTGATTATGTGTCCAGTGTAGTGGGGAGGAGCAAAGGTGGAGGCTGTTCATCAGTGTTCACTATGTTTTACGATCATTCAGTCTTGATCACTGGATTACATTTGAAGGTTTTACCCTTAAACGGAAGCTTTTTGAGACTTAAGTGCTCTTTCATTTTCCTTCTTCCTCACCACTGCTGCAGAATGCTGGAATATGGGGAATACAAAGGGTACCTGTATGGTACCAGTATTGATGCAGTGCGAACTGTCCTCGGTGAAGGGAAGATCTGCATAATAGATTTAGAACCACAGGTGAGTTATAAAGGGGTAGGGAATCTAAAGTTCATATCTTCTGGAAGGAAAAATAATTCTCTACATGTTCCTGAGCTAGTGGAATAGTGCTAGTTGCTCTGTCTAGTTTTTCACTTCAGCTCATGGTGCTTGTTAATAATAGATTTGTTCTTCGCATGGGTCTGAGGGCAGGGGGTGGGGGCCCACAGGTACCACAGTGGCAAATATGTAGAGATAAGTATAGCTTATTTGTTTCCAAGTCAGCAGCTGCATTATCAGGTGGAATGGTACAGGAATGAGTTTTCATACTTGCTTAAAGCAAGGATTATTCTTTCCTGTGGAGACTGTTGTATGGGATTTCCTCTTCCTCCAAGCCCTGGTATTTGAGAGTTCTGTCTTCCGTTAGCAGTCTCTGAACACCCTTTGGTAAAAGCAGTAACTATTAAAGTAATCAAGCACAAGCAGGGAATTATATCACACATTTATTTCTCTTCAGAAGTGACTTAAAGGCTGGGGGTAAGCTGCTGGCACATGACCAAAGAGCTCTACAAGAACCTCCAGCGAGTACTTGCTGTGTAGACTACCCCTCATCTAGGGACCACAGTTTGTAAATATTTACTCTACAAGAAAGGGCAGCTTGCACATATGCCCTAGCAGATACAGGGAAGAGGTGCTTCAAATATCAGGGTGATTACCAGATGTTCCTGGTAGATGTTTTCTACTCTCTAATTATGCAGAGCCAGTGTGTCAGAGCTTTAGGTTAGCAGTGGTTTGTGCTGTTTAGAATAGAAGTTAAGTTACATGACCTGTGGGATGCCTCTCAAAATCCAAACCGCAATAAGGGACACATTAGGCCACACTTAAGTTTTCATTTCAGGTCTAAAAATACTTGTGTTTCTTCTGCTTCTTCTAAACAAAAGGGAGAAGAGGTGGGAAAATATAATCTTGCTACTCAAACAGATGTGCCACTATCAGTTTTTTAGGGTGTGAGTCTAAAGGGTAAGTTTTGGGAAGGGTAAGAAGTAATGGCACATAGCTACTTCTCAGTAACTGCTGTGAGGTAGGAGAATTACTGCAGAGCTGCATATTTGTATTTTGAATCTGGTGGCTTGGCCAACTTTAGATTTAGAGTTTTTTTCTTTTTTCTAGTTCCCTCAACTGCCTTGCAGAAGTTAAAAAAATGCTTATTAGCATCAGAGAATGTTACACAGCACAAAAAGCAGGATACTTTTTTCCAGTATGGAGCAATAAAGATGTATTTTTCCTGAAGGTAGCTCCCCAGCAGTTAAAAAAAGATTATTTCAGATTCATGTTTAATGTTGTTGATTGTGAGATCTGTTAATGACAGTGTCCAGTCACTCAGTGGAGTTGAAAGCATCTCCTAATAAGGCTACGAAGCAGAATTAAGTGATTGGTATGCTACAGTTGCTTAACAAGGTCTAGTCCAGGGATTATTGGTGAGGTCATTTTAAAGTAGGTGTTTCTGAAAAAGATTATCGCTAGGTCCGGAGATAACAGCATATTGTAAACAACTGGTACTTTATGGGAGTAAAACTGGGATGAATACACTTGAAATACTTTTTCTTTTTACTCTTAATTTGCAGGGCATACAAGTAGCCCGGACTCATGAATTAAAGCCCTACATTATATTCATCAAGCCACCCAGCATAAGCTGTATGAGGCAGACTCGTAAAAATGCCAGGATCATTACAGATTATTATGTGAACATGAAATTCAAGGTGAGATTTGGGAATAGAAGAGACTCAGTTTATTATTCTGGGATTCTGTGTTTAGAACATTATGTATTCTACTGTGTTACTATGTTAAGTCTTTAAAAAAATTATTGTGTCTTTAGGATTAGGTTTTTCTTCTTGTTTAGTTTGTTGGGATGTTTTTCCCCCTCCAGATTTGAAGTGCAAGGGTTGTCATTTAGACATAGGGAATTGAGACATTTTGCTTCAAAATGTCTTTAAAGGAGAGGGGGTTTGTATATTTTTGTTTTAATTGTCTTGTGACAAGATTTGAGTCAATACAGGTTTACTGTATTGACCGAAATACCTGGAATGAGCTTCCTTCAGTAATTTAATCAAATGTTTTTTTCATGTAGTTACAAGAATGTATTGTTATTTCATGTATGCTTAATGACAGTATCAATTCTATACTGAGTTCTATAGATAAAACACAAATCCTGCATGTCAGAAATGCATATCTTGTATTTACAATTTGTCTAGCGCATTGTCACAATTATTTCCATGCAAATCATAATCAAGTTTAGCATCTTAAAATTTTGAGACCTTAATTTGTAACTGTATGTGGAAATGAATTGTGATTGCTATGATAGAAACAAACACGAGCACTGGGGAAATAAACTAGAATGTGGAATGAGAACACTAGTGGATTTGCCTTCCTGCAAGCACTTGTCAGTAGAATAACCAGTATGAGGCAAATGGAGCATAATGAGACCCAAGGTATTTCCTTGGGAAGAGTATGGCAGACTGCCCCATTTCAGAGGCTTGGAACTGCCTGTGGCAGGTGTACTTTACCATAGCAGACTGCATGGCCCGAGGGGTTCTCCAGATGCCATGCAGGTATGTTTCTCCACACAAAACTAAAGCTTTATAGACTTACTCTGTGTTTCACAGGAGGAAGATTTACAGGAGATGGAAGACTCGGCTAAGAAAATGGAAGCTCAGTTTGGTCAGTTCTTTGATCGAGTGATTGTGAATGACAATTTGCAAGAAGCGTCTGCACAGCTGCTGTCTGCAGTCCATCATGCACAGGACGAGCCCCAGTGGGTCCCCGCAGTATGGATATGCTCTGATGCTCAGCCCTGATTCTGAGCAGCAGGCAGCTTCAGAAAGATTACAGCTTATGTTTAACTTCAAGAATAATCCTAATGTCAGGATTGCAAGAATTTATCTTTGTATGTGAGGGATTTGGAAGAGGATTAGGAAAGCTGCTACAGGAGATACAATCATACTATGTTTTGTGTAGCTCTTCAGCTTCTTATGTTACAGTTGCATCCACTTTTGTACGAAAAAAGGAAATATTGTGAGCGCTCAATTACAAGAATAAAGAAAAAAATCTATTTTGTTGCATGTATCTGTATGATTTACTCATACATAGCTATGGAAAAGTGCTATTCTTTCTTATGGTCATTCTGGTACTGTGATACCTGAACATTCTGAAAGCCTTACTGACAAATGATATTCAGTCCAGAGCATGCTCTTCTAGCATGCTGTCTTTAAGCAAAGCATGTTATTTGTGAAGGTAGTGGTTTCCTGCTTATCCTTTTTACCTTTTAAGAGTGCGGCGAGGCGCAGGGGCGCGCGGTTCTGCTCTTCCTTTGCAGGGGGCGCAAGCAAGGATTCTCTCAGTGTTTGCACATTGTTATCCGTACGTGTGTATCTCCAAAAAAATATGCATGCGAAGCTTTAAATCGGTAAAGACTAGTTAAGTGTTTAAACCATGGAGTTGGTGCGTAACTGCCGTCTCGGTGCCACCTTCGAGGCCCGGTGGTGGCAGCTCAGCTCACCGCGCTCTGCTTACAAGTGAAGACATTCTGTTCTGCATCCCTGCATGGATACTCAGCGGGTTGGGTAGTTTGTTTTTTCCCCGAGTTAAAGAGTTTCTGGGCGTGTCCCGCTGTGCCGGGGCCCGCCTCATCTGCGCCAACACCGCGTTTCTCTGAGGCGGCAGCTGCCTGGTTTGTGGGAGTCTCTTGGCTTCAGGGGCACTGTGGCTACATTGGTGCTCCGTAGCTCATTGGTCAGTAACAAAACATCCCTGGAAACCTCTGCCCAAACTCCTGCTTTCTATGGAGCCTGGAGCGAGTTCCTTCAGACGCTGAGAAACTGGAAACAAATAGTAAAACTGGTATTTGTGCCGCAAGAGTTGAGGCTTTCACACAGGTGGAATAGATGAGTGTTCACTGCTGTCTGCTTTGTGATTTCCTTTGCAAGGAATAAACAATACAGAAATTAACTCACTTTTCAGTTGTTCTGTAGAAGGTAACAAAATAGGTGGTACAGAACACAGATGCACTGGCAGTGAAGGCTGCATAACAGTTTGGGGGTTATAGTTTTATGGGGGGGGTTAGTTACTAAAACATCAACTATCCTAAACATTTAATAAATACTGCCACAAATGTAGGAAACAATAAGAGCTCTGACCTCTACCAATATTTTTTCTCCCTTATGGCGCACCTGTATGGTGCGACCAGTCCTGCCCAGTTTGCCAGATGCTGCTCAGGGTGTGCTGTTCTCTACCTATGTAAATGGCACTTGCTGTCAGTCTTCAACATGGCCAAAATCCAAGTGAGAGATTTGAGGCCTAATCCTGCAAACCTTTACTTGCACATGGCGTCTCATTTATTTTGGGTAAACAAACCTAAGAAAAAGTTGCTCATAGGCATCTGTACCAGCATGTGGAGGTACTGGTTTTTCAGTGCAAGTGACATTTGCAGCCACGGAACAAATTGCCATTGTTTCAAATGGGAGTAGCACTGGGCCCTAACCCAGGGCAGGAAGGTTCACATCCAGCTAATCCTGGCTGCTAGAAGCTTATTTTTAGTTCAGAATTATCTGAGGTTCAGCATGAGCAGCGTGAGGGAGTATAGACCAGTTCACTGTGCCTCTTTCAGGGAACACCTTCAAATGATATGGGAAAGAAACAAGTGGTAAGTTTGTGGATCCTTGAGTCTTACCAGTCTTACAGCCTTTTTTATTTCTGATATCAACTGAATTGTTGGACCATGGGAAATATTTGTGTATACTCTTTCAGTATAATTACATAATAGAAAATCTGAAAGTTAACTGCCTTTTTTGTAAATAAAATGGCAAGAGCTTGGTTTCAGATTGTTAACAGGAGAGAGATACTTACTTTCTGATTTTAGCTGTGTTTGACCTGCTGGTAAATATTTTCAAAACTGTATGAAAATTAAATGTCTTATCATATTTTAAAGTATTTTTCATGAATAAGCATATTTCCTTTTATTGCTTTTACTATTGTTCTGAATTTACAACTTCATTAATAGAAAACACTTAGCTTGCACTGTATACTGTGCAAGTAATATTGAATGCATACATTATTGCAGTATTTTGTACTTAAATAGAATGACTGTAAACTTTGCAGTGAAAGCAGTACATTACATGAAAAGTGAAAATTATTCAAGTCAAGTTAAAATGCAAGCTGCACCTCACACACAGCTGTTAGGTACACGTCTCTAGTGCAGTGCCCATCAGAACTCTGGTAAAAGCATATTATTCCTGCATCTTTTACGTACTACTTTTATATAACATCTCCATCAGGAGTCTAGCTATTTAAGAGGCATATGGAGCAAAACCTACTTAGTGTGTTCTGACTGTATCTGGAAACAGCTGTTTTCTGAGAGGTGGTTTCACAGACAGAAATTGACTTTTATCTTTCTCTTTGTCTTTCAGTGCCCACCTCGTCCCCTCCCTCCAGTGCCAAGGTAAAATCAGTTCATTCTGTGGAATTGAGCATGGATCTGTACTGTAGTGTTTTTAAAAGTAATGAAATTAGGAGAAATAAGTTTAATAAACATCTGAGTAGATTGAACAGCTTTAAAAATAATGGCTTTTCTTGCTAATTTGTTGTGCCAGAACTCCTTACAAGGAATACAAAGCATTCTAAAGTTTTACAGGGGCCAAGAAATTTTACTAAATTACCTCTCTTTTAATACTTTGAGAGATAAACCCTTTAAAAATTTTCAGACATTTATGTTAGTTTTATCGATGTCCTTCTTTTCAATCTCTTCTTCCCTCTCTCTTTGTTTTGTTTCATGTTCTTTAGTTTATTCGAATCACAAATCTTTCAGAACAGGAATTTCTGAAATTAGACTAGATATTCTTGAGTACGGTTATAGGTGTCTACTAGTTCGACATAGTGTAGAGAAAAATTTGGGCTTTTTTTCAGTGTGGAAGGGAAGACAATTAGGTAGCTTTTATGACATGGTACTTTAGAGTTCTTCAAAGTATCTAAAAGCAAATGTGATATCAATGATTGATTATGTATAAAGGTAATGACTTTTTAGTAATGCATGTGCTCAGATGTTTCATAACTGTTGTTGGTTTGTTACATATCAGGTAGTAAGACAAGTTTTAATTAGCCAGGTGATTAAAGCTTTAAATCTGATCCACAGCTAGCCAATCAAGAAACTGCATAGTCTCCAACAAAGAGTTGAGCCTTTATGATTGTTTCGTACCCTTAACCCTGTTGTACACAACTGCGCATAAAGAGAACTAAGAGTGAGGATAAGGAAATGAATCACAGAAGCAGCAGTGTGAATTTCACTGTTGTAAATTGTAATTGATTCAAAATTAACTTTCTTCTCCTCTTTGTTCCTTTTACACTGCTTTTCAACATTTTTCTCCTTAAACGTGAAGTGGAAACCAAGGTGAGTTATTCTGGCATTTGAAGAGAATTATAAACATTGGTAATTGCTTTTGGTGTCACTTCATTCTCTCTTTCAAGACAGTCTTATACTTTACCTAAACACAGGCTGATTATTTAAACTGCATGGATACCTGCACTGCCATTGCTAGGACTGTCTGTTGTTTTTGTTTCCTTTACTGTTTGCTATTTCCATACTGAATGAAGGTAACCGAAATGTTGTCCCTATCCTCTAAATAAGAAGTTTATTCTTCAGAGCATGATCAGAGTATTCCAGTTTTTCATTTAACACATGTACATATGCATATTTAGCCTCTGCTGCACTTAAGACAGATTTCTTACCCTGTTTTCTTGCCATCTTCTGTACTCCTGCTTGTGTGAACTGGTGAATTGTTATCTTATCTGTAAAAGGTGAAGGATGTCTTTACTTGTAAAAAGGAATCCCTTTCTTACATAGCAGTAGAATAACTGTTACAAAGAAGGAAGCGAAGGTTTCTCCATGCTGTGCACCTATACTTCTGTTTTATGTTCTGCAGATGAAATTCCACTCAATCGTCCCAAAAAAAGGAAACCCAAAGGAAAGACTCCATTAGGTAAGGTCCTGCCAAGACTGAAAACTGTGTTTGTAGTCCTCGGTGAGACCTGTGCTGTAGCCAAGCTCCTGACAAATACACGGTTTTCAGTCTTGTACTCTATTTTTGGGTAGTGTTCTCAGCTAATTTACAACTACAATCTTTTTCCCCAAATTGGTGTCATTTAAGAACAAATCTGTAATACTAACTGAAGTAACTAGTTCCATCCTCTGCTCTTTCTCCCTAGATCTGTTCCTGGCACAGCATGTCTTGATACTGAATTGAAAAAGATCCTTTATTCCTGCTATTTTTTCCTTTCTAAAATTTTTGGATCCTTCATTAAACAGTCATTTCTAGCTGTAAGGTGCTTGTTATGTTGAATGTGTTGTTTGAATTTTTGAATGAGCTAAGATAAAACTCATTTAACAAGCTGGCTAAATGTCGGTCTTTGGTCAAATAAAGTCCCAAGTGAATCATTCCATTATCATCAAAGAGTTAAGAGCCTAAAAGATGACTACCACCAGAGCTTTTTATTTTTACAAAAAGCAGAGCTGCAGAAAAAACATACCATTTTAAGCAAGATTACAAGTTTGATTTGATAAAGCAGAATGTGTTGATAGAATCTACTGGATTTCTGTAAACTAGCTGACTTGGGCCCATATGATGGTTTGATGAGTAAATCTCCTTTGTTTGCTTAAAAGAGTCTACAATTGAGGCCTCACTGAGAGACCTTTAAATGCAACAAGTAGAGCTGTTGCTAGCAGGGTTTCCCAAGAATGGAGTTTTGTTTACTGTTGTTTTCAGTGAGCTGAATGATGGTGCAAACTATGCCTTGGCTTTGGCCATTAGTTTACTGGTTATTTTTTCATTTTAGCACAGCAAAGCTTTATGAAAAGTGAGAAAACCTGTGCTTGAAGTCAAAACAAAGATAGATTTAGTTGTTGTTAGAAAATCTGCAGTACTTGAAAGAGCTATAAAAAGAAGACGTGACGTGAAATGGAGAAGTAACTGTCTCTACTTCTGATCATGCAAATTGATATTGATGCTGCTGCTAGAATATTTGATGTTAACCTCTCATGGAAATGTAGTTCCTCCAAAGTGCAGTAATTTATCGCTCAGACTGGAATAAACATTCTTCAGTTTTGTTTTTTTTCTGCTCCTCCTTTACTCTTGTGGTTTATCGTTTAAATTTCCCTTTGATATGACACTGTTTTGCTTTTGCACATATCTGTGTGAATCAGCTTGTAACAAACTGTTAATTTTTTCTTGTCCCTTGGATTATAATATTTGCATGTACAAAGGAAAAATACAGAGATATAGTTTTCTCCTGTGGTAGATTTCTTTCAATCAGTCCTCTGTTGTATGTCCAAATGGAAATTGTGCTACTTATACCATACTTACGTTTCCTCCTGGGCATGAAACTGTCGGAGTGAAAGGAGGGTTGTTGGTTATCACCTTGTATATTCTTACTTAGCACATTAGTTTCCCAACTCTTACATTTTCTAGCCAATACATTTTCACCTCAGCTGTAAGCTGGGCAAATACAGATGTTTCGCACAATGTAGCAAAAGGTAACATTTGTTGCATGTTTCTCAGCAGCTCTGAATTAAGGTTGCTGGATCTTTTCATCTGGTTTTCAGATGGCATCGTCCAAGCAGCAGTTCGTCGGCAGTCTGAAAGCAGTGAGCCCCTAACTCCTGAACCTCATGATGTCCCTCCTCAGAGGAAACGCAAGAAGAAGAAAGTACCGACAGGTACGTGAAATAATTGTAGATTGGAAAGAGCACTTAATAAACCTTGGTAATGCAGAAATATGACTGCTCAGTTTGTATTTTGGCTTAAAACATTTCATGTACTTTTGTATTTAAAACAGCTGAAAGTATTCTCTGAGTGAATGGTAGCTCGGAGTTTCAATTTCTGATTTCATGTTCCACAGGGTACAAACTCTTATGCAAATAATGGCAATACAGTTTTGGAAGTGATAAAATAAATCTTTTATATTGTTCAAAGCTCAGAAGATCAATGCTTTTTTGCCACTGTGTTTAAATAATAACTATTTATGTATTGAAGTGAATGTATTTCCATTTTTATGAAAGATGTGAAACTTTCATGTGGTTTATTTTAAATCTTTAGAATCTGAGACCTCTTTTACCCAGCAAAATGTTACATCCCTATTTCAGAATGGAAATGGCATGGATGTCCCCGAAACTGAAGAAACAGTAATCCGCAAACAGAGGAAAAGAACCAAGTGAGACAAAACTAGTATAGCTCGTAATTTGAAATAACTGTGATAGTGAATGTGGCTGAGTGGTATTTTACATTGTCATATTAGAAAAATGTAAAATCTTGAAGCCCGTGATACCATTCAGCCTGTGCAATAAATAGTATGTATGCAGTTGTTTCCAGGGTTAAGAGCTAATATTCTTCATTTGTTTGTTATGCATACCCAGATGCATTACAGTTTACATGAGCCTAGTATTTCAGTCACATACATGAAAAAATTAGAATGTGTAACTGCTTCCTTTCATTCATACTATCTTCTTATTAGTTTTGGGAGAAACAGTTGCTTTCTCATTCTTTTTACTTGGCTTTTCTCCAAGAAAAATCATTTAAATCATTTTAGTGACCTTTCTACCAAGATCCACTTTATTGGCCTTGTATTAGTTTGTATATATTTTTTAAATTCTTAATATGTATTTCTTCCCACTTCACTGTTTTGACACAGGAAGGAATTGAGAGAGGAAAAAAAAACCCAGTCAAGGATTGGATTTACGGTTTTAGTTAACTAATTTTGTGAGAACTTCAGTCCTTAAAATTATAAACTGGGGTAATACTATATAGGCCAGTAGCCTGCTCAGTTCTTACCAGTCAAGTTAGACATGTTAAACAGTCATAGGAGCCTTCAGGTTTTACATTTTACTTCCTGTTCTGTCTCTGCCCCGTTGTATGTTCCATGCTGATAGGAAACCTCGGCCAGCTGAAATGCACTGTTCCAATGAGCTGGAAGTGGAGGAGGAAGACATCATTGAAGATGAGCACAGAAAAAGCCCAGATCAGCAGCCTGTGTTTGCTGCTCCCACTGGAATTAGCCAGCCTGTTAGCAAAGTTTTTGTTGAAAAAAATCGTAAGTACCTCTTGTGATTTAAGTGATTTAAGGACATTCTTGCAAGTAGAGGAAGCATTATTGTATTTAAAATCTAAATATTGCAGTATTGGGAAGAATTTTTTAAAAAGTTTTCCAGAACAAAAATCAATTGGAAATAAATATACATGATAATTTTTCAACAGTGAATGTTAGTGTTGCTGTGCTGGCATGTATGGTTGATTTTTTTAATTCCATGTTGTGGGTGAAAAAGGCTGTTTGGTAGTACCTAGATGAGCTTATTTGACCTAATACTGTCACAGTACTTTGAGAAGAAATTATCATTTACTATACCGCAAAAAGTCTTTCAGGTGGAAGTTTTTTTGGTTTGAGTTTTTTCTTGGTACCAGGGAACACTGAGTAATTACGCAAAGTGCTTTGTGCATTCTTAAATCCCTAGCCTGACCCACCAGGATGCATCACACTGACAGAGTCATGTTGGTATGTATATAGGATGACAAAGGGCGGGAAGTGGGGAGAATAAACTTTCTGATGAAACTTCTGACACTTACACCTTCTTAATACTGAGAAATATGAATGTAGAAGTGATGGTGGAAGATAACAGGACGGTGTAAAAGAATTTCCTCATTCTTTCAGGGCGTTTTCAGGCAGCTGATCGTGCAGAATTGATTAAAACCACTGAAAATATCAATGTACTTTTGGACGTGAAGGCTTCATGGACTACCAGGGATGTCGCCCTCTCAGTGCACCGAAGTTTCAGGTGAAAGATAAATGCTTTGATATAAATAAGCAAAAATCAAGGTTGGGATGGGTTTTTTTTTATTTCTTCCTGAAAGTTAGCACCTTTTCTCTATCATTATGATGTATCTTTATTTTTGATATTCCTAATAAATGGTGGTTCGGGATGCAACAGGTATGAAGTTTCTCAGTCCTTTAGCTTTGGGTATTTGTTGTCGAGAATATCTTTTTCTAGTCTATACCTCACATGTGAAGTGTAACTTATAAAAAGGATAACTAAGGAAGTCATATTGCAAAGATTCAGACAAAATCTGAATAGCAAGAGATTGATCTAGTAACAAAAATATTAGATACCTACAGAAGAAATGTGTTACAGAATGAGATTTGCCCATCAGCTGTAGGACTAGAATAGAAATACCTGAATTTAGATAGTTCTCAAAGAAAAATTGTTGATGAAAAAGAGGGAGGAGTGAAATTGGACTGCAGCATAAGCTTGCATACAATAGCAAAAAATGTTGTGGTTGTGCTGTGATACAGAATGGGAAGATGACAGCCATTTTCTTCTCTGGTGTATTTTATCTGGAAGCCTGCTCTTCCTTCTCAGCTTTTTCTTAGCAAGGAAGATAATTAAAAGACTGACCTGGGAACAAGTTTAAAAGCATTGGCTGAGTGCAAGGGGTAGTGGTCTTGGGAAGCTACAGGCAGCAAGTGAAAGTAATCGATTCCTGTAGCAGTAATGAAGTGGAGATACAATCAGGCAAAACATCTTGGTTCTCTTTGTTAAATGCTCAGGTTCTGATGCAGTCTGTCAAGGGAGGAAGCAGAAGTCCTCTTGCTTGGAATTTTTGAAACTAGATCAGAAAAAAAGCACTCAGAAACAATCTGAAAGGCTGGCATCCTGTCATGGAGCAGGGTTGAACAGATGGATTCATAGGCCTTTTCTGTTTGTAGTTCTTCACCAGTTCAAGATGCTAAACTTGTCTAATGTTCTTTTTTCCATTCAGGGTGATTGGACTCTTTACCCATGGGTTCCTTGCTGGGTATGCTGTATGGAACATCATTGTTATCTACATTTTGGCAGGAAATCAGCTTTCCACAGTTTCTAACCTGCTCGAGCAGTATAAGACACTAGCATACCCAGCTCAAAGTTTGTTCTATTTGTTGCTGTCTATCAGTACAGTCTCAGCTTTTGACAGGTAAAATATGTTTGTATTTGAAAGGTGTATGTAATTTGTGTACAATATGTTCCTTTCTCCTTCCCATGGCACATGTTGATGATTTAATGTGATATACATAAAGAATGATTTTACACATGGCTGGTTGTGCAGATGAAGGGCGTGCTTGTGCATTCAGACCTTTGTTACTCATTTCTGCTCACTGCCTGCAGCCTTGCTTCAATGTGCTGGGGCTGTTTGTGTGATCATGAGGTAAACCAGATGGAAGAGCTGACCTGGATTTTTTAAGAGAGGGGTGGAGAACAACTAATGTTTCTATCAGGTTACTTTTCATGTGAACCCATTCTCCAGTCAGGTTTGCAGTGTAGCAGCATAAAGAGTGTTCCTGGTTTAGCTGCGGTTTCTGTGTTAAAGCTTAAAAGTGGGAATGAACAGAAAGAGGAGCAAAAAAGACCACAGAGTAGATTCATAGATGTTATAGCTGTTGCGTTTAGTTACAGACAGTTTCCATGGCAGCATGATAAGCCAAAGGAGGAGTTGCTGCTATGGAAGAAATCCTTTTTTTCCATGGGATGGTGACAGGGAGGACACCTGAGTTATTTTAGCGTAAGATGGTTGGTGGTGTGGGCACTGAAATGAATGGTATTAGGGAGGGGACAGATCTCTCCACTTTCTCCCTGCTCCAGAAAGGACTGCAGTGTTAAAGCTACAGACCTGATGGAACATTCTGCTTAGTTTCAATCTTTCTTGGATTTGGCATAATGAGGACCATTGCTATGTGTGTGGGATATAGTCGTGTATTAAGTCACTGTAACAGAGGCAGAAAAAGGTATCTTGCAAAAAGTAAAAGAACAGTAAAATACTGTTAGAGGAACAATAATATTATCATACTGGACTGTCTTAATGACTCTTGTTTTTATCAGGATTGATCTGGCAAAAGCATCAGTTGCACTGAGGGGCTTTCTTACCCTAGACCCAGCAGCAGTAGCCTCTTTCTGTAAGTATTTTTAAGTGGATAGGAAGTTGTCCAGAAAAGACCGTATATGGAAAAATCCTACATACTGTTTCCAGTGAAACCTTCCTCCCTGGTTATTTTCTGCTTTAGAATAAATGACTTGCACGGTAGTTGAAAATAGCATTCAAAGGCTACGAACACTTTGCTACTTATTTTTTAAAGCATTTGCAATAGTAGCATTAGTGCGGGCTGTTAGTGAGATAGTTCCTTCCCCACTTCTGAATACAGAACACAGACCTAGCAAAAACCAGAATCACAGCATGCCACCTTTGATGTAGCTGATGGATTACAAAAGTGGAGAATCCAGATTGTGATGAGTCAGGGGAATGTTGAAAAAGAGAGACTGAATTAAAGCAGACTATCACTCAAGGCAGTGGAATGAAAGGAAAGAAAATGCAATGGTAGTTATCATGTCGTGATGAGGCAGCATTTTGGGGGTTTGTATCTGACACTACTAATTCCATTTCTTCCAGTGTACTTCTCTGCGCTTATCTTATCCTTAAGCCAGCAGATGACATGTGACAGAATTAACCTCTACACACCACCTTCGGAAAATGGCAGCATCTGGTACGAAATTAAATCACTTCTGTAAATTGTAACATAGCTCACTTAGGAACCTTAGTCAAACTGGTGGATTGAAAAGATTATACAACATACATAAGAAAGTATTAATGAAGGATTTCCTTTGTCTGAGCTTGTCTTGAATCTTTGATAATTTCACTGAAAAATGAGAACTCAAGGATGGATTCAATCATGTTGATTGCAAATCCATTATACCTCAATCAAGACCCTGTTGGAATGATGCTGAAAATATCATGTCAGGAACATTGAGAATCTCTTTTGCTGAAGAAATGGGACCCTACAACACCCTTGTGTTCAAGGACAGGACATTCTGTAGAGAGTCCACCCTGGTTTTGAAGGAGATAAATCTTATCTGTCCAAGAAATTAATGTCATGGTAATATAGTAAAGTGGTATGTCTGCCACAGGATGCAAAGGCTTAGCAGACACAGCTGGCATTAAATACCAGCATTGTTTCGTGCTAGGCAATCCCATGTACAATGGTTACTTTATGAAGTAGGTATTTAATAGACAAACTCTGGTAGCATGAGTTTTTAAAATAGAACAAAAGCATTTACATTAATATTTGCTGGTTTGTGAAGTTAGATATTTTTTTTTAGGGCTTCTGTGAATGTTTGTAGTTTATTAAAAAGCCTAGATTCTACTGACAAAACCACAATCTGCTGCTATTATGACAGTAAGAGATAATAATAATAACCTCTTAAAGCCCTGTCTCATCCACCCCACAGCATCTGTATACAAGTCCTTGCACTGGCTTCCAGGCTTGCTGTTCACTTGCCTTGCAGCCTCATGAGGAAATGCTTAGAAATAAGATCAACTTGATGACATTGTGTGGTGTCTTTCACCACAGCAAAATGTAACCATGCATTTTGATTTTTATTTTGTCTCTTGGCCAAGAAAAGGAATTTGCTGTTGAAATTTACAAGTGGACATTCTCTATGAGATAATGGGGTTTCTTAGCTGAGTCATTGTCTTTGGTAGTTGCTTTCTTCACCAGGCCTTTTGCAATGCAAGACCATCAGGATGGTCCAAGTAGTTCTGTTTTCACATCTGGCTTAGCAAGCTTGTTTTTATCATACTCTGTTGAAATTATTATTGTAACTTGTACCAGTGAACCCCTAACTGCTGGGTTGATGTGCTTTTCCCAGGACGCCAGGTACAGAGGAAGAAATTGTTCAGCCATGGGTTGTGGTGAACCTGGTAGTGTCTATTCTAGTTGGGACAAGTTGGATCTTCTTGTCTTACCGACCTGAGCTAGACCACAGTGAAGGTAGGAAACATTAATAGGCAAAATTTTTGTTCAGGCTTTTATTTGGTGTGCTCTGCATTCAGTGTTCAAGAGTAGTCCACAGAAATTTTGTGGCTGAGGAAGAACAAGCATCCCTGAGCAGCTTTCCAAAGCAAGTGCTTTGTGCCTGATTTTATAAAGAAAAAACAGTAATTTAAAAAACAAAGAAAAGCCTTGTTTGTCCTGGCTGAAGCAACTGAATTTTGAAACATGAGAGAGCATGTGTCTCTTCTTCACTGAAGGGAAAAAGAATTTTTACTTCAACAGTATTTTGCTTATTTGAAATGTATTTATTCTGCTTGTGTTTTAGAAAATTCCCTAATGTTATTAATGTTCTTTTGCAAATGCTGAATGTGTTTTGAGTTCTGTATTATTTGCAATAGAACACTGCAGTAGTTTGGGGAATCGAAGCTTGGAAAATTCAGATTTGTGCTTGCAGAACAGGACTTCAAATGGGGACTGCTTGTGTTCGCCCAGGCTGGAGGAGGGTGCAAGCAAGTCGTTCCCTTTTCTTAAAAGAAACTTTGCTAGAGGCTGGGCCTTCTGCCTTTTCTTCTTCCAACTGAGATCCAAAAGGTGTATTGTAACTCAGCTGTCCTATCAAGTGCACACAGCCTGTGACTTGAAGTTATGCTGTACATAAAAATAGTTAAGTTTCAACTCAATGGGTATCCAGAGAGCATCATGAGTTGAAGCACAGATTTGTGTTTGGGAGGCTGAAGAGATTCAATTTACTTCTTCAGATTACTTTAGAATTTTAATGTACAGATTTCTGTACTGGAGCTGGTCCCAGTTACTCTGCTCGTTTCTAATAACTACGAGTTAAAAAGAAAACCCTAGGTGGCAGCCTTTACAACCTTTGACAGTAAAATTTATAAAAGATGTTTAAATTGTATTTTTTTAAATAATGAAAGACTTAAGGAACCAGTGGCAGGATTTAACTCAGGTTTTGATGAGTTTTATTAATTTTTACGTGTGTCTACTATGACTAGAAATCCTGCTTCAGAAATTTCAAGGGAGAAGTTCTGTTAAGACTTACCCCAAATAGTAGAGAAAGTTCAGTCTACTAAGGATGAGATAGCAAAAGCATGTGGATCTCAAACTTGAGTGGATAAACCACATTGTTGCACGTACAGATTGTGTAACTTTACCATGTTGACAAGTAGCTGGCAAACACAGCCTGGTCTATATGCTAACCGGGCTGTTAGCAGGACAGAAAGTACCCCTATGCTGAGGATGCAGTATAGGTACATAAGGGAGCCTAGGGGTGAGAAAACTACCTTCAGCAGCACAGAGCTCCACAAGGGCTACCCCATCAGCTGCTTAGCGTGCCCAGCTGGATTTCTTTGCAAGGACCTCTTCACTGCTGACACTATGCTGTCTCCTGTGCCTGAGCTGCTGTGGTGACAGCTAGCTATGAGCAGTACCATTCATAATTCTTTCTGTCCCGGGTTTTAGTGTTGCTAACTTACACTGTGACACATAGAGCAGGTATACCCATAAATGAACGAGTCTCTAAACAGAAATCTTCCTCCTTGAGTCTGACACTCTCAAAACTTTAACAATCCCTCAAGCTACTTCAGAGTTCTGTTTCAGTGTCCAGGTTGAATGCAGGATGATACTGTGTATGATCAGCTGCTAACTAATTGCTAATTCTGTTAATTTGGGGGGGGAACAATAAAGACAGTGGTGCCGTTGCTGAGTTGTTGATACTATGTTTGGGAAGAAAATCAGGAGGCTTGAGGGAATGCCAAGAGCACTTTTCAGGAATAATGAAATTGTATTCTGGTGAAACTTTTAAAAGAAAACATAATTTTTTTCTTTTCTAGAACTGATGTTTCATACTGACATAGAGGAATTCCCCCAGGGAGATATCATACCCAGAGTCCAGCCATAGTGTGGAACAATCATCTGCAGATATTGTAGTTGTGACTGATGGATCAACATGTTGTATATTATGGCCATGTATTATAACTTTCATAAAGAAAAAGTGTATTTTTATATTGTATATATTTGATTTTGATCTTTTTGTGTATGCTACAACTTCCAAATGTGATTGAAAACTTTTATACTTTTGCTTTTCATTTTACAAAGGAGATTATCTCTAGTGCATAAAGTCAAGATGATTTTGTAAATATTGCTACCAAAGAAAGCCAAAGTTTCTTTAGCCAAAGAAACTAAATGGATGCAGAACATCAGGTATTCAGTGTTTTTTTGACTGCTGTTCAGTCTTCAACAACCTGCTTTTGTTACTAATGCTGATAGCAGTTGGTTTACCTGATTTGGCTAAATATTGTCTAGAGATTAAAACAAATCTTACAAAGAAAGTAGTCTAAAGAAGATTCTAACAAAACAGTTAGGAAACATAAAAACCACAAAGTTAGTAAGCATAAAATAATCTGGGTTTAGTTGTCATAAAAAGTATTTGCTAGAATAAAGCATTGGATTGACAGGGATTTTGTTTGATCATCCCTTAAAAGAGAACACTTTATTTTTCTTCATTTAGTTCTCTTGACAAAGATCTTTAAAGTTGATGTAGATACAAGAAACAGAAGTTTTAATGTTGTAACAGTTTGGTTAGCTATTGAATACCTAAATACATCTTTTAATCAAGCAGTGTGATTTTGGGTTGCCAATGGAATATATGTACATCTTGTAATTTCTTGAGAGTTAAGACACACAACTATTACAAAGCCGTTCACAGGAATAGTGTTACAATTTCTCCTTATCTTGTATGGCAAGAGCAATAGTGTTACTCACTTCTCTTTCTAAAGAAACTTGGGATTTCAGAGATGTTAAAAATGTTCCTACTTCTGTTTTGTGGAGATTGATTTCCCCCAAAAGGATATATATTTTTTTGTGTTAGGATGGAATGGGGAAACATGCTTGCTAAAGCAAAAAAAAACCCCTCTGCAGCAACCCACCTTCTATGTAGTGATGTAGTAGTAATAGTTACAGTTGGTGGGTTTTGATGATGATAGCCAACATTCTTTTTCTCTAATATTACAGTGGCAAAATGAAAGCACTGCAGATGTGAATAAATACAGATGTATTGCAGGATGAAACAATCTCCTTAGTGGACACAGACAAGCTAGTTTGACATCCATTTATCATGAGTTTCCCCCAAAGCCACAAATCTATTTGTATATGTTATTTAATATGTATTGATCTTGCATTGTTTTACTTAATGTGTGTGTCTAAGTGTGGTTGTGAAGGGTGTGCAGTCGTCAAAGTTCCCTGAAGAATTACTGTCCTTTCTAGTAGAGAGGTTAAGAGTAGCCAGATAACAGACTTGAAGGGCCAGTTAAAGAGCCAGTAACTTTCAACTTTCTGTGCTGTTACCTGAGTTGCTTTAAAACAAAGATGGGAATATGATTAACTAGGGCTGTTGCCCTGTTGGAGGCTTGAGTTCTGGTCTGTCCATCCAGCAAATTTAAGTAATTCAAAAATTCAGTGTTCATGACATTTTTTTAAATGGTGTGGTAACAGGAAGGGGGGGTGTGGGGGTGGGGTGTGTGTGCAGGCAGGCAGGCAGAGTTCTACCAGAATTAAAAGATGTTCCACAGCTGCTGGCTGCATTCTCGGGCACTCACTTTGTTGTGGGAAGGAGCTGTTTACCGTTTTTGTAAATTGTTAGAGCTCTTGTGTGTGTATTTTTGCAAAACTGAAGCTAAATTATGGCTGGCACTGCATTCTACATTAAAATAGTGAGATTCAGGGTGCCACTCCCCTTCCATGATGCACTGGAGGTTCTTGTCATGATTCGGCTGCAGGAGATGGAGGATGAGGCAGTACATAGTGTTCCCATGTAGGTTGCCACCACGCTTTCTTCAGATGCGGTGTGTTTGATTTACAGAATTGTTGTGCTCCTGAAGATGAGATTAATAATGGGTTCTCATTGCCAATTGACATTTTTGTCATCTTGGCATGGTAAGAAGTAAAATTTTGCCCATAAAGTATGGAGCTCAGGCAAAACTGTGCTAAGGCATCACATCAGTACAGGAAAAACATGAGTAACATCATTGCTTGATTTCTGACATTATTACTAGGAATTGGCCTTCCAAGTATCCCTTGGTCAAAGTGATGCTAGCCAAGAGCCAGATTTGTTCTCACTGTGAAACGCAATAGTTTATTTAGATGGTTGAGCAGGGATAAAGTTAATTAACTTAATGGGATCAATATTTCAAACCAGGCTTGCCTTTCCAGTGTATCTTTTTTGAGAGGGTCCTGAGTGTGTGCATATTTAAATTAATGAGGTTTGAGGTTGCCATTTAAAATCACACTTAATAAACAATTTGATGGCTAATTATCTGTTACAAAGCACTTTTCATTCCATTGAGTTTCACAGTAGAATGAGTTTACCTGAGATTTTTTGTTTGGTTACTTCAAAAGTTTTAGAGCAAGTTTATGAAATAGATGTTTTATTACAGAACATGCAATACCTGTAGAAGCCTTAACTGAAGTGCTGTTGTGCATTTCCATACCATTGTTTTTAATGCAGTGTTTTTGTGGTAATGAAAAAATTACAAAGATGTTAGTGCCAATTTTTTGTTTTTACATATATGAAACAATTAAACAATTGCTATAAACCAGTTAGAAATAATTGTACTACTTTGTCCTGTTTCCACATTATTAGTCTGTTTAAAATAAATCAGTCTAGGTTTTTTTTCAACGCTAATATTGTGTGTAATGTACAAGCTCTGAACAGGTTACTGTGGGATAATATTTTTTTATTTGTGGCAGTGTTGTAAATAATGGCTCTGCTTTTTCTCCATCAGATTCCTGCTGTTGTACTGGTCTTCTGCAACCAAAAATGGTACAGTAATTTCCTGAACACTAGCAAGTGTATTTCATCAGTTAATGGGGTTTGTTTAGCCTTAAAAGAAGAATATTAAGAGGGGAGTCCCATTGCTGTCTTTAACCATCTAAGGGGTGATTACAAAAAAGACCCAAGAGTCAGGCCCTTCTCAGGCTGCACAGTGACAGGATGAGTGGAAACAGTCTCAGACTGCACCAGAAAGACTACCATTAGCTGCCACAGGAGTTGTGACAGTAAGGATCTAGGATGGGGTGGCAGGGGGGTGGACGGGGGCACCACACGGGCTCTCTGTGGGAGCTTCATCCCTGGAGCTGCTCTGGACTGGGGTGGACAGAATCCTGTGCAGCCCAAGAAGGGGTTGGACCCAGCAGGCCTCCAGAATCTCTTCTAAACTAAATTGTATTTGTTTTCTTAAAAAGCAGTCATTTAAAAACTGATTAAATTCCAGTTGGTTTTTTCTTTTAAATGTTACTCTCTCAACTTGGCTTTCTCAATGTGAAGCCAAGTGGCATTAATTTGAAAAGTGTCTTTTAAAGGTTTTTTTGGTATTGCTGAGGTAAACTTTGGGAGGGTTATGGATATGTAAGAATTAACTTGCTTGCATATTTGCAGCAGAATTAATTTCAATGACTGAAAGCTTTGGGATAATGCAGTAAATCCTCATGTACGTATTTATTGCTAAGCCTTACCTTTCTCTTCCTTTTCCCTCATAGTGGTGTTGAAGGTACTGTTGTATTCCTTAGAGCAGCTGTGCTTGAAATTGGTCTCTTAAGTCCACAGACACTTAGAGAAAGTCTCTCAATTTTTTTCCTGGGTGTTATTAACGTTGTGTGCCCCCCGAGGCTGCTCGCTCTCCTCACGGAGGGCGGGGAGGAGAACTGCCAGCTGGGCGAGGGCCGTTGCCCGGCGCACGAAACCCGCCGGCTGCTGCTTCTCGGACAGGTGCTTTCGGGGATGTTTTGTCCCCGCTTCTCCCTGTCGGGAACAAGCTGTCTGTCGTCGTCCCCTCTGCGCTCCCTTTATTTACCGACCACACCTGGCCATGGCGTTTCCCG
>NW_020799108.1:4138199-4151047 GCF_003259725.1 Athene cunicularia
TAATATTGTGTGTAGGCGGGAGGGCGGGAGCCGGGCGATGGGCGGCCTGGGCCCGCCAGCCCCCGCGGCCGCGAGGGGGTCGCGGGAGGGCACAGGCCTTCTGCTGCACCGCGGTGCCTGCCCCGCACTTCTCTTGGTGGGTGTCGTTGCAGCCTGGTGTGCCTGTGGAAGTGAAGTCTGCCTGCTTAATAGAGTACTTTCCATCCCTGCCTCACGTTCCTCCCCAAGAAAGCCTTCTTAATGGGAACAGAGCTGGATTCTTCTGGCTCTTCCGTTGCCCTTTATGTGGTAGGGGCAGCCAGACCATGCCTGTCCAGTAGCTGCAATCAAAACGGGAAACCCAGTCAAAAAGAAAAAAATTCCTATATGCTCCTATACATGAATAAAACCATTTGCTTTAATTCCGTGTTTTATGTAATCTTCAAACTTAAAAAATTTTAGAGTCCTCCCTACCTTAGGCAGTTTGCCATACTGACTTTTGTACTGTATTCAATAAAATGGAAAAGAGCATGGCTTTTTAAATTGATACAGGCACGCCTCAGACAGGTGATACAAAGGCAAGGAAAAAAAAGCAAGATCTTGTGGATAAATACCCACTGATAGATGTAATAGTTAACCTATACAGTGAAAAACTAATGTACTTTGGGGGGAAAAAAACCATAAAAAACCTAAAGCAAACTCCCAAACCAAAAACCACAAAAAAACCCCAAACAAAAAACCTAAACAAAGCAACCAACAACCACTTCTGAAAAAAGAAGGGGCAAAAAAAGAACTAGCACAGTCAATAAAAGGTTTTGAAATTGTTAAAAATTTTGATAAAAGAGCAAGAATACCTGAAACAACAACTTCTTCCTCCATTTTAAATGCTTATGATGCTATTATTCAAGCAGAATAGACTTGTAGGCCATGGCTCTCTTTTCCAGCAAATTGCCCAAAATGTGTCTTATTTTATAAGCTGAGTATGAGGAAAAAGAAAAGTCAAGAAATTCTGACTGGAAGTCCGAAGACAAGTGATGTAGTAAGGCTCCTAAGAAATGTGCCTTGCCATGCCACCAACATCTGTGTCAAATATTAAGTAACTTAAGAAGGAAAAACAAACTGAGGAAATCTAGTGATGTTGTACAGAAAAAACATGAGAAGTATGCTGAACCAGCTTTTTCAACATCACGTGCCATGGGGTCCAAGGATTCAAAATCATCTGTTCTCCCATAATAAGGAAAACTTGAAGCAGAAAGCGGAGCAGGAAAATAACATGACAGCCAGCCAAATAAATCATTCAACAAGTCTGGCTCCACTGGCTACTGCAGAACAACAGCTACCTCAAACCACGAAAACAGTTAAAGCGGCTTTCCAGATTTCACATGGGCAAAAGGCAATCTGCCTGTAAGAGTATTTTGCTTTTCATTGACATCAAACATATGAGAACTAGAAAGATAACTGATATCAGAATGTAGAATAACCAAACTTCTAAAATAAACTGTAGTAGATAAACTCAGCATTTATATTCTTGACCTATGTCATGTAAATTTTGAAAAAATTGAGGTAAACCTATGCATCCTGCCATCAAACCCCCTTTGTTTCTTGCTTTCTAATTACATTATTACATGTGTCATGAAATTCCACTAGTAAAGATGAACTTGTCTGAAACCATGCCTGGTTTTTGGCTATACCATGTCACTTTAAGTGCTTCTTCCAGTTTCTTTGTTTCATTGACTGTTGCTGCTGCTAACTATAGTTTGCAATTTTTTCTTGACTGGTTCCCCATGGCTGGTGCAATTAGCCTTTTTTTTCCCCCTTATCATTGTAAACACCATAGATTACAATTTTGAAGGGATATCAGTCTATTCAGGACAAGTTTAGTTGATGCTCCTGTGGATTTTTCTCTATAATTTTCATCCAACATGACACTGTTTGATTTTGGCTTTAAACTATTGTGTTAAAATTGTTTCTCTTCTACATTCCAGGGGTAGGTTGAATTAGATGGAAGAGTTACTAAAATCATGGGCAGTGATGACAGAGATCCTCGAATAAAATGTGCTAAATTAGTCTTTTTCTCGGGAGCATGTAGCCATTATAAATATTCTGAGGGCTTCATGGGAATTCTGTAAAATCTGTTAGTAATATATTTCCTATCCATATTGAGTGTTAGTACATTACATTTTATTACTACTACTACAACAACAATAAACCTGATTAATAAGTTATATGTCAAGAGGCAGACAGATAGAGGGCAGTAAGTTTTATAGGTGATACATTTGGCCATACATACATTGTCACTGAATGTGAAATCTGATTATTCTTTTTGATTGATATAATTTAAGAAAAAATACATGATTTAAGAGGCTCTCCAGGAGAACCTGAGTTGGCCACTGTATTCTGCAAGACCCTACACTGGTTCCCTGTATCTGCAGGTCATCTAAAGAGACCTCCAGAGTACAGTCTGTACATTCTTAAACCGCATCACTGGATTCCTCTAATAGTGAAGTTACAGGAAATACTATCAGCTTTAAGTTTGAGAATCAAAACATTCAAGCAGAGCAAATGGAAATCAATCCTAAGAAAATGGTGAATTCTGTGAAATACTCCAAGATTTGTTACTGCAAACTGTGACACTCCAAAATAACAGAATGCCCTTCCAAAGAAAAGTGAGAGGGCAAGGAAAAATCTTCCTTGGAATCTGATGTGGGAAGATAATGTTCCCAAGGGTGTGATGAAAAAAAATTATAATGAAGTAGTAGTGATGATGGTGGCAATAATAATAAATGTTCTTGCAATATCTTTATTGCATCTTTCACTTTAATGTGTTAACTGATGTTAAATGTTTTTTTTCACATTTCAGTGGATCCTTGGATTGGTAACAGGTGTTATATAGCTTTTCTGGCACTGGTCATTTACAAAATAAGGTGTTGGGACACTGTGCAACCTTAATCAGAATTGTCAACTTATTGATGTGATAGGCTAGTGAATTAGGCAGAGACCAGGTCATTGTGTTCCACTAGACCAGGTCGCACATTGCTGGTTCACAGTCAGTTTTCCATCCACTAATACCCCCAAGCCCCTCTCCCCAGGGCTACTCTCAATCGACTCCTCACCCAGCCTGTATTTGTGCTTGGGATTGCCCTGACCCATGTGCAGGACCTTGCACTTGGCCTTGCTGAACTCCATGAGGTTTGCACGGTCCCACCTCTCCAGCCTGTCCAGGTCCCTCAGGGTGGCACATCCCTTCCCCCCCCTGAGTGTTGACTGCACCACACAGCTTGGTGCTGTCAGCAAACTTGCTGAGAGTTTAACTCAATCCCACTGTCCATGTCATCAACAAAGATGTTAAATAGCACTGGTCCCAACACTGACTCCTGAGGAATGTCACTCATCACTGCTCTTCACTTGGACACTGAGCCACTGACCACAACTCAGAGTGTGACCATCCAGGCAATTCCTTATCCATCCATCAAACCTACATCTCTCCCATTCAGAGAGAAAGATGTCATGCAGGACTAACATAAATATGAAACATCTTTCCTGCAGTAACAAGAAGCTGTTAGTATAACTGGACAACTGGACTGTGGTAAAAACAGAAGGGCAAGAATTACAGAAATAGAGACAGATAGGGTAAGTTTATTGAAAGGCTTTTAATCTCAAGTTTCATGTGTTTTGAAATATAGAGCTCTCTTCACAGCATAATGTGTAGAATCAACTTTTTTGTTAATACTTTCATGTGGTCATTTAGAATTCTAAGTCTGTCTCAGGCTTGCATTTTAGTCATTTGGTCTTCAAGGCTTTGTAGTGAAGCTGCTGGCAAAACAGTAGTATTCTCAAGGTTGACTGCAGATTGGCTCAGCTATGGAAGACTGAAGACTTAATGTGGAATGTTTTTTATGTTGACAATTTAAAATATATCCATTTGATACCTATTTATACATTTTTACTACAGTCAGAGTAAAGTACTAGTGGCTTTGGGATACAACTTTTATTAAAACACTACGAGAATATGCAGCTTTTTTAAAAAGAAACTGCTTTTGTTCAGTTTGCATTGCTTGATAAGAGTATGAGAGATAAAGACTTATTGAATTGTAGGGAGTATAGAAAGGCAGTTTTTCATCTGACTTAAAACAGATAAATTCACTAAGATCCTAAGGGGTTTATCAAGTTCTTGTTATGGCTGAATCTATCCATGGGGATTCAGCTGTGGCTTGCAGAAGAGGCTTGTTTGCCAGCAGCAGTGCCAGTGAAGTTTAATGCATGTTGACTATTCTTAAAAGAAAACAGTATTAGGTTCTGATACGTTCTGGTGGTGAATAGGAATACAGTATAAATAAAAATATGTACAGTAACTTTAGATTATTTAATATGATTCTTCAAAAGTAACCCGTACCTGTTATAACTTGAGACTTACTTTGCATAGTAAGAGGGCCTCAGATTAATTGCTAAAATGACACAACAATAAATGGAGATGCAAAAGCACAAATTTGTACTAAGAATGTAGACAAATGCAAGAGCATGAGTCACATTTTCAAGTAGCTTAACTTCTTTGGGATACACACAGTATTAAACACTGCATGAAAAATGATGCATAGCTAACTTTTGGCAAGTATGACAGCATGCCAAGTGAGAAAAATGCCTTTTGGGATGCGTGAAGAGAGAAACGTTTATTTGCATAAGCAACTAATTTGTGCAGTTGCAAACTTGGAAGTGGAGGATTTCTCTTTACTAAAATGATCTGTGTGGTAACAAAAAACCAAATAGATTGTTTAAGTAAGGTCACAGACAAAACCCAAGTCTGAATTCAGAAAGGCACAGGGACTGCAGCAGTATGAGCTGAAAATACAGTATAGAGTAAGATGACAGCAGGAACTCTCTTGTTAAGAAATATTTTTAAAGAGGGAGATAAGCATTCAGCCATTTTCTATATACAATTTTCCTTATCGGTCAGAAAGTGAGGCACACTGCACAATGCCAGCAGAGGAAGTAGCTAATGAAATATGGCCACTTCAATGGCATTTTCAAGTACAACTTGTCTAATTGTATTTTAACCACACAAACTAGAGCAGCAAATACAAATCACATTTTCCTTCTTTGAAGTGCAGGAGAGGTACGATTGTTTGGTATTTATTTAGAATTCCCAGTCTGTATCATCTTGACTTGCAGTAAGATTTCCAAGTTCAGTCCCAACTGCTGTTGAGGGTAGTGCCAAGAACTCTGATCTGTTATTTTGAATAGGAGGCGGTAATAGAGACAGTAGTGAATTCTGTGTTTGTTCTTTTATCTAGAAAGAAGAAAAGTTAAAACAGGGCTCCACATAAAAGTCTACATAACCTTGCATCTGACTACATTAAAAGCATGTGAAATCAGAGCCATCTTCTTGCATGTTTCAATACTGAAAATAACAGGATGAGGGGTTTAGCTTTCCTCAGAGTAAGTTCTTTCAAGACTAATTACATTAGCTGTGTAGTTCTGCTTTAATTTAAGAATATTAACAGCTATTCTTATTAGTTAGCCTGACTTTAGTTAAGTTAAAACAACTTTATCAAAGGGGAAATGGATTACTCTTATGCTTCCTACAGTCTACCAATACCATTTTGTTTTTTAAAAACAGTCTGAAGCAGATATGCTGTTACAGGATGGGTTTTGGCTCCTGCTAACTTAATTATTTTGTAATCCAACTAATATTTTGTGGCTTATTAGGTTATAGGTGTGTCATTTAACAAAATGTAGTAAACTTACCTGTCTGAAGAACGTATGCGAAAGCAAACTGCTGGCAGATGGCCTGGATCATAAAATGAACAATATAATTATGTTTTGGAAAGTAAAATACTGCTTTTGGAAAATGGGCCAGACTGACAAATCAATTTAAGCCCTATGTTTTTTCATCCACAGGACAAATGTGAAGCATGAGAAAAGTAGCACAAAATTCCTACATTCTGTGCCTCAATTTGTAGTGAAGGCACTACTAAAGAAATCTATTTTTAAAGGCTTTTTCACTTTTCTGTTTAACAAGGAATTTAATGCCTCATTCAGAAGAGACCTAGTACTGAAAAACATGTGTATCTGGTTTGTTTTTTTCTTGGACAAAGTACATGTTTAAAAATTAATTTTACTTGTTACAAAGTATATTCATATTACAAGAAATTCAGGGGTCAAACGACTTTAAAAGCATGGTTCCTTTATCAGGCAAGATAATTCTTAAATTACAAACCCAAAAGGTAAGTGTAGTGTTTGCATAGTACTTCTGACTTTAACCATATTCAACTAATTACTGTATTCTAAATTGTGGGCTATACTTGGTCTTAGATTGAAGTGACAGGAAATCAGTTTTCACTAAAAGGTTACCTTTTCTCAGGGTCCTGTTGCAAGCAAAGCTCTACCAAGTTGTGGAAAGCAGGTGAAAACGTTTTGGAAAAGGGAATTTGTAGTCTTTCACTGGTCATTGTGTGTGTCATGCTCTCACCAATTCCAGAATCAACGCCTGATCGGGAATTCTTCATCCTGGATTCCCCACAGGGAAAGGTACTTATGTCCCAAGGACAATATGTGGGACCTTTCAGCTTTTGCAGAAGCATCTAGTAGAAAGGAATAGCAGTATGAGAGTTCAACAATTATGCAGACCTATTCAGGCTAAGCTATAAAACTCCAGGAATGGAAGGATTATTTGATCTAAGAAAGAAGTATGCGTATTTGAAATAACAAAAAGCAGCCACCATTTCAGCAGTAATAGCATTGGTTTCTCTGAGTAAAACAAAAAAAGCTTGGAGTGTTTTGAAGTATACCTGAGTGCGAGGCATATCTTGAAACGGAACATGTCCATTGGCTAATTCACATGCTGTAATTCCCACACTGTAAATGTCAGACTTCATGTTATACCCAGACAAATCCTGTGAGAGAAAGAAAACTCTACTGATCACTGATGCCATTGAGCAGTGCCGACAAAAAGACAAGTGTCTGTTTCAAGACAATATTCTAATACCCTGTAATGTACATGGGATTGAGGTAATTAAATTGTGAAACCTGAGGCTTTTTTCAGAACTCTGATGGTTGTACTGAAGACAAATTTTAGGATCTACAGTAGTTTCCAGGAAGGTCAGCTAAAGAGACTTAGTACAGCAGCATCCTACTGACAGCTTTAAAATTGGTTCTCTTTAGAATTACAAATTCAGTACATCTATGACTTTTATTTAAAAGTTGCAGTTCAGAGCTTCCATTGCACTTCTACAAGCAGACTTAAGTTAGAAGTTGAGTACTTCTAGTAGTTTTGAATAGGAAAAATGAAGTGTAATTTATACTAACCTGTCTCAGTAGTTCAGGACTCAGCCAAGGAAGCACAGATGTACTAAACTGGGGAAAATCATATACCACCTTTGACTTTTGTCCATTGTTAACTAAACTGTAGAGGTTGTTTAAGCCAGAGAGAGAAACCAGCCCATCCCCTGAAATCAGAATGTGGCTAGCTTTAATATTCCTGTAACATAAAGTGGTAAATTTTAGTCATAAGAATTACTCAAAGTACTACTCGAGTAGAAAGGCTTTCATATTTAATTAACTGATAGTGAGATGTTAGTGTGCAGTTCTGTTTAGCAGATTATTTTCATGAAGTTGTTCAGTCAATATGAGTTGTCTTGTTAATACAGTCCCAAGAGAGAGGAGAGATGATCAGCATGAAAAAGCTTCCAGAAACTGCATGATGGCCCTCCTTCCCTGCAAAGAGTGTAAAGTAAGGAAGCCCTTTCAGCAACTGTGATTCTTTTCTGCTTCAAGGAGACAAAACCAGACAGATGTATAATCCCTGTAACAAATGGCTTTAAATAATATATGAATACTGTTCTTGTTAAGCTTCTACAAACTTGTTTCTGCTGGATTACTGAAAAAAATTGCTTCTGCACTGTCTGACATAAGAAGGTATCTAGAAAAAGGAAGGAGAAAACACTTAAACTGAAAATTAGTTTTGAAGCAAAACTGAATTATTAAACTGGATGCTGTAATCTGATTCTTATCTTATCTACTGACATTCTCCTACCTGTGAATGTAGCCATTCTGGTGCATGTAATTTAATCCTCTGATTGCACCAAACAGAATGTTCCCTATCAAAGCTTCACTCATTCCTTCAGGAAAGTAAGTCTTCAGCAGGTGTCTAGCCGAACCTGGTTGTGAAAAAAACCTAGCTAAGCCTAAGAAGTCTTGTTAAATTACTTGTCTATGCTTGCTTCATTGTATACATTTATCAGGAGCAGTATTCTCATCTTTACATCGACTATGGTACATCAAGAACAGTTACATGGATGCAACTAATACATTCATCAGGCAAAGATCACACTCAAGTCATGCTTCTGTTAACTGAAAGTCTATGTCAAAACTTTATTCAGCCTAGACAAGTTTTCTGTTGGCAAAATTCAAAGTTGTATAAAGTCAAATACATCTCCAAATTAACATTCCACACATAGTGGGGGGTGTTAGGACTAAGTGCCATTCAAATACCAGTCTTCACTGGGGAGGAAGATTATGTACAGAAGACTTCTCTAAACAACTGGTTTGGGAAATCTGTTTTTCTACAAGATAGGAGATGCTTAAAGAAAAACCTCTCATGGACCACAAGATTGTGTCAACTCTTTGTCCTGTTCCAAAATTGCAGTTAACAGTTCTTACCATAGGCCATGAATGGGGAGATGACCCAAAGCCAACTACCAGCTGTAAACACTGTCCAAAGCGTCATTACATTGGGATGCTGGAAAAAGTGGGATAAAACCACCTCATTCTATAGATTTAAATAAAAGTGGATGTGTTAACCACAAGACATCTTACTAAGAGCATTAACTACATCAGTAATCAGTAGAAAGAACTGTTCTCTGTGTGCATTTATACAACGTTGCAGCCCTCAATAAAAATGTAAATAACTTGCCTATAATTGCATTTGTCTGAAGTAAATTTAATTTGCTCATAGTCCGAAGTTTTGGTGTTAAATACAGAGTACAGAACATGTTTAAAAGAAGAAGTTGTACATCTACAGAAGTATTTCTAGAACACTTGTCAACTGTTTTCTTCAGAAAGCAACTCTCAAATTTACACATGCCTTCTGTTCCTTTGGAAGCAAAAACTTGACTGAAATGACTAAGTACAAACACAAAGGCTAACTCTGTTTAATAACCTCATATCTATTCATCACCACCTTCATCAGACTTGTGTAGAAATGCTGTTGTTTTACCTGTAAGGCTTTCAAATGCTCTTCAGAGCAATTTTCTAGGTCTGTGATCCTTACAGCAACTTGCATGCCTGTAGGCGTATGCCGTGCAAGGTAGACTGAAGTTAAATCGTTAAACCTCCTTCCTGAAACCAGAAGTGGCTACCTTAACATTGGAAAATACAACAATCCACCACATAATTTACTTTGTATTTAGAAATAATTTTACAGTTCTAAAATTGCAATTGATAGCAGCATGACATTTTATTTAAGATTGTCAAGAACTTAAGTACTTGCAACAAAAAACAAAATATATCCAGCAACAGTTAAAGCATGGCTCTGCTATTTTTAGAACTAAAAGTGTTGAAACATTGGTCAGTAGCAATTATACATCTAAATAAACAACACTTTTAGCATGCATATTCACATAAACATATGGATGCACAATAGGATTCAGGGCAGTCATCCTTAGAACAATCAACTTGGGTAGCCAAGTGACAAGACATGATGTTACTTAATGCTGTTATTTATTGTCCACATACCACAGATTTAGAAAACTGACATGTACATGCACAAATATCAGAAGAAAAATTCAGGTAATTGTTGACTTGTCTTGTATCTTAAAATAAGTGATTACTGGAACATGAGCAATATTCTGCTCTCCTTTGAACGAAGGAGACACAAGAATAGTTCAAGTCAGCTGATAATACATTTTCAAACTTAATATTTACTGCTGTTAGCAATAACCTATTGAGAGCATATATCTGCAGGAACAATAAATATTTTAAGGTACACTTAGGTTACCTATTTCCAGCTGGAGTTCATAGTGAGAGACATTAGAAGAGCAAAATACCATTTCATTCCTTCCTGTAGATGGGGGAATCCAAGCTAGATCAGAATCAGCCTAACAGTCAGGAAAAAACAGTTCTCAAAATGACTATGTGATTCTTAAGCATTTACATGTTTAAAATTAATGCAGAAATAACATTAATTACAATGCTAAGATCAGGTACTCAAGTCACAATATTCAAGCTGGTGCTTTTACCATTACACCGATAGTTTTATGAGCTACTGGGGGTTTGTGTGTGTGTGTGTGTGTGTGTGTGTGTGTGTTTTATTTTTAAACTGGTACAAGACTAACAGTAATGCTTAGTTACCTACAGTCGTCTTCCAAAGTGGAAGCCCTCAACATACTCTGGTTATTTTTGCTGTTAATATGAAGTACCCCCTAATGAGATTATTTTTATTATGTACCAGCTTTGTATTTGACATTGCCAGTTAATGTTTCTATTATCTCCTTACCTGGCATTCATGGACACTGCTCTGAGATAGCTCTTCTGGTCTGATTGATTCAACTGGTGTACGTAGAATACAGGAACAGTCCTCAAGAACAGAAACAAGTGAATGTTAGCAGAGTTGCTGTAATTTATTAAACATGGCAGTGGGAAAACATCAAAAGTAGCCCCTATAAGCCCCAGTTCAGAAAGTTTTCTGCTACAAGTTAGTCAAGTAAGAGGTTAAGAAACAGTACAGAGGTCATGCATGGCAGACCTATGATGAAGAGATACTACACAGTTTCCTTCACCAAAAGTTGATACAACAAAGTTTAAACATCTCAGTGCTGTGGAAATCCCCTCAAGCAAGACATTTCACCAGAACTTTTTCACATTAACATATGACTGCCAAATATTTTTAAATACAGACTTACCAAACAAGACATGGAACTGCTTTAGATCAGGGGAAAATTCATATTTATCCTAGAAAAATTAAAGTAGCAATGTAAGATCATACATAAACCTGTGATAAATGGAATTATCTTTAATCACAACTGTGAGGCATTCATCTCAGTTAACACACACAAAACTACATCTCTGGGAAAGCCTGCTTCTACTGAGCCTTTAAGCAGCATATGGATTTCAAACTCCATACTGAGGATAGACAATATGTATTCCAACTCAGGTTTTCCTTTTTGATTCATGGGTTTAGCAATCTTATTACCACTTTTGAACAACACAATTTAATTGCAAGTTAAGTACATAAATGCAAAAGGAACAGATTCATGAATCCCTGGCAGTTTGTAGGAAAAGAAATAATTGTCTATTGTTTTAAAGGGGCTGTGCTAGTCAGATCTCGGCTCAGCTGCGTGCAGCTGAACTAGCTCACAAAAAAATAGAGCAATCCAGAAGCAATTGCACTTTACATTTCACAGGTGAGAGGGGAAATACTAGTGTAAGGGATTTGAGTAAAAAAAACAAAAGTAACCAATTCTGATAATTTTTGCTTTGCTTAGGCTGCAGAATCAGCATTCAGACTCCCTCACTGATCACAGTAAGCCACTCTGAAAGTCATCCAGTAGACTTAATTATGTCTGATTCTTTGAAAGTTTAGGCAGTGAGGAGAGAAAGATGACTATGTCTAATAAGCATATCAAATCTTCTGAAGCGTAGAGTGGGACCAGCTAATTCATTTTAGCTACAAACAAGTCTTCTACCATGATGAATCCTACTTGGTGGCTGACAAAGTCAGCTACAGGAGGCAGTTCCATGTTAGTATGTAATTACTACTTGAAAATTAATTTTTAAAAGGTAAAAAGAAGTACTATATCAGAAATTGATAATTTTGTGTATCAAGGAGCTAAACTTGATTACATCCCACATTTAAATTATGTGTGCTATTTAATCAAAGCAACACTCCTGAAAAGCTAACGAGCTCCTGCCACCCCATCCACTGCCAAATAGCCAAGCCACAACTAACCCTTAATACTTTTACCCTGAAAATCTGCTTGAAGTAAAGAAATAATGTAATTCCTTATTAAAGATGAAAAATTGACACAAAAGGAGAGGTATTGGGCACCTTGAGAGGATGAGGGCTGGACTTACCCAACTTCACTGAGGAAGTCTGTGACAGAGTAAGGAAAAAAAAAATGCAGGTGCTTCAAGACACACTGGCCAGCACTGTAATAGCTACAGCATTCTTCTCCTACCTGGAAAGACACCTCATTCCATTATACAAGTTAATTTATTCTGTTGCTTGGAATATGAAATCACAAAAGCTAAGCTGAAGAATAAGGTCTTAATAACTATGATACACAGAAGTCAAATCGTAGAATTTGTTCAAAGGTAGGTGTACAGCCAGCCTACAAAAACGTCCACAATCCACAATTGTTCAGGTAACATTACAAATGCAAAATTTTTATTTTTGTTTTTCTTATGTAGTTTAACATTGCTTCCATTTGCAATATGGCTTTGGATCATGTCCCTACATCAACCTTTTCCCTGTTCCCACAGTTTTCTTTCTGTATCGCACACTTTTTTTTTTTTTACTGCGGGCAGTGACACTAAACCGAAACACTGGTCCTAGTCTGGCCGAAGCTTCGGACGCAGCGAGCAACGCGGGGCAGAAAGAAAAACGGGAAAACCTGCCAGTGCGCTGGGGAGCGCGAGGCTCCGGAGCCCGAAGCCCCGGTACCGCGCGTCGCTCCGGGCTGCAGCTCCTACCGCAGCGTTCGGAGTGCCCGAGGCCCCTCTCGGTGGCGCATCTCGAGTTAAGCGATCCGTCCGTGACAAAAGTAACGGGACGCGAAGTCGCGCCGCGCCGCAGGCTCTCCCCAGCGGGCTCCTCGCCGGCGCCGTTAAACGCGTGCCCCGCCTTCCCCGCGGCGGCCGGGACACGGCTGCGGCCC
>NW_020799108.1:4151097-4189332 GCF_003259725.1 Athene cunicularia
GGCGCAGGAGCGCGGGGCCTGGGCGGGCGGGCGGCGCCGGCCCGTGTGGCGAAACCCCCAGGAGCGGGGCAGGTAAGGGGTCCCCCTTCCTCTCTGGTGTTGCCGGTGGCAGAACTCTTTTCACCGCGGTAATGTAGACGGAAATTATGTTCGATACTGGGCTTAGAGTGCAGTCAGGTGCTGGGCTCTGGCTGGGAGCTGTGCCGACGGCTGCAGGCGCCACGGCTGCCGTGACCTTCAGCGCGCTCGGGAGCTCCTTCCCGCCTCGAGTACCCGCAACTGTGTGGGCTGTCCGTGGGCGTTTGTGTCACTGCTCTGGGGAGATGAAGCGTGGTGACATTTCAGTAGTTGTCCAGCTTACGTATAGGTTTGAGGGCAAGGAGACTTTGGCTTCTATCTTTCTAATCACATTGTTACATCCTGATCAGCTGATTACACTGTGGTATGAGTATCTGTCAGTAGATGTCTTTTATTCTGTCAGCCATCCTAGTGAAAAAGGGTTGTGTGGAGTTGCATCCTTGTGTTACTATTTTTTAACGTAATCTTCGACTGCAGGCTGTTGCATACATGCTTATTTTTTTAGGTTTCAGAGTTGTTGACTGATTCTGAGAGGCTGATGCAAATAATTACTAGTAAATAACTTCACACATTACAAAACAGTCAATTTGAGGTTTGCTTTCAGATACTCGTTACCTTTCAAAAGATGTATTCCTGAGTAAGGATAGGTAGACTTTTTAAATTACACTTCTAACACTGAAGATAAAGTGAAAAAAATTAATTTCCAATACTTGAAATTTGTCAACCCTCTGATGTGATGGTGTCATCTGTTAGAACTGTATCAGTTTATCAAATTTCTGCTATCAGTGTCTGAAAATATGACTTAAAGAATAGAATGGTGGCAAATGGCAGACCTTTCTGATGGTGGTTTGCCTCTATTAAAGGCCTTGCTGGGGTGAATACTCTGCAGTAGGAGGGCTGTCTTTAAGGAGTGATAAATGCAATTCATTGATTAGTTTTCCAAGAAGACACAAAAGTTGCATTTTCATGGAGATGGTTACAAAAGAGATACTTCTATCTAGTTAGGTTGCTAGTGATACTCAGGTGACCGAGTCATATAGATCGGTCTGGTTTATTCTAATAAATACAGAATTATAACTGTTAAGATGCTGAGTACTGACTGGGGTTCATATCAAGAAACTTAAACCACTTTTTGGGTTTAATTCAGCTATACATGAACTGTAAGTATTAGTGATTTCAGTTAATTTAAATGTTATTTAAGTTCACTTCAGGTATACTTTATAGAGAACAAGCTTCAATTTTAAAAGAAGCCTGTAACAACTTTTATAATGAAATATTAGCACAGCGCCTGCCTCAAGAGCATATATGACATTTTTGTAGTCTCTAACCAACAGAAACGGGATTTCATGACAGTTCTTTTTTTTTTCTCTGAAAGAAGAGATTGGTTCCTCTGTGATCATGACATTACAATGTGTATCCATTATTTCTTGCAGGTAGACGTTTTTCTTCTGAAAGAAGAAAACCTGCGAGAAATAGTGGATACGTGTAGTATAAAGCTACGATTGTGCATTTATGGAAAAGAATTGAGAATTAATAAAACTTGGTATGGGTATTTCTTGTAGGTAGCATTCATACTTTGAGATGAAGTTAGACTTCAGTTAAGTGTGTGCTATTTTTAGACTGTGTCCTGAGGGTGATACAGACAACCTCCAAGCATGTAGGACTTAAAAAAATCTTACTATCAAACTGTGGTATTTAACACTATACATATACATAAAGAATATATACATGTACTTAACAGGTAGTTTTGGAGCTACTTATGGAGAATACGGATCATTACAAATGAGAAAAAGTGAGTCTGGCTTGGCATAACTGTGGATAAAAAGGATGAGGGGACCATTGTGGCCACCTTCATGACCCCCTTGATATTCATCATCTTCTAAGAGGCATTCTCCAGCTTCTGCTGTGAGCACTTATCCCCACCCCAAATTAAATACAATCCAGAAGGTGAGGGGGGAGTGTTTGTTTTTGTTTGGTTTCCTTACAGTTCCTTTCTTATACCATACTATTTATGGTTGAAGGTCTGTTGCAGGTTTACTTATGATTATTATACTTGTTATTAGGATTGTGTTGGCATCCTCTTATAAGTTTTTTTTTTCCCTTATATGAGAGAAACACAAGCACTAAGTAGGTTTCTGTAGGGTTAGTAATGGCTGAAAATAATGGGTGGTAGGCACACAGTAAGTGTTAATTGTGATAGACAAAGTTCATGTTCACATATATTTGTTTTTCAGTATATAGTCTTTGTCCTCCATCTCATACTATATAGTTGAAGGATTTGACCTCTGCCTCTGAGCGCTAGTCCCAGAAATGTTTTGGCAGCAGTTCAGTGTGGTCATGTTTGCTATAAGAATAGAACAATTTATTTAACCTTGAAATGCAAAATATGTTTATTGTTATTAGCTGGCTTGACACCATTCCAAATTTAGTAATGAAAAAAGGACTGTGTTAATGACAGTGCATTTTTTTTTTAATTGCATATTTACATAGCAGTAAAATTTGTCATCTCGGAATAATTAACTTGTTCAGTTGGATTCCTTTTGGATAATGGATGTTGCCTTCTCTCTTAACCAAGTGAGAATTTTCTTTGTTGTTGAAATTTTGTTTGTTTTAATTGTGGCCAGAGGTTTTGCATCCTGGAATTGGGGAGGAGCAGACCTAGTTTAGTCTTTCCAAGTGCTTGTGAGGAGTCAACTGCTGTCAACAAATGGAACACAGCAGGAATTAACAGGATGTTTACATTTGAGTTTCAGTGTTGTCAAAATACACACCCATATTTTGGATATATTTTTAACTTTATGAACAAAGAAATTAACACATATGTTTGTCTATGGTCTCCAGTTGTAAAAGCCACTTCTCTTACCTTTCTGATAATTCAAATTTGAATTAGAGCTCTCTAGTGGTAGAATGTCTTTAGAATTACATTCTGAAATAAGATTGTACAACTGTCTTTTTGCATTTATCTTGAATTGTTCAAAGCAGTAGTTACAAAAAGAAGACACGTTTTAATATTTCATAACTATTTCAAGTTTTCTATGGCTTTACTCAGTATTGCTTTTGCAAGTTAATCTTGGCAGAGATCTTCTGACTCATTAAAGGAAAAATTAATAAAATATGTCATGTGGTCAGGAGCACTCATTTTTGTCTCTGCTGCTAAGGTCAAATCATGCACTGAAATATCAGTGTTTTAATGGAATATGTGGTTCCTATTATCTTAGGTTTTCTTTTTTAACCTATACACTATGACATTTTACCATTTAGTAGACAACTGGTGTGTATTTCTTGTAATGCTTTTACCATATTTTTCCAGCCTTTCTTTTTTTGTTGTTATGCTTTAATTTTTGTATAGCTTTCATTGGGTGTTTTGTTAGGTCTTCTTATAACATTGGTGAATAAGATGACTGTTACTTGTGTCATAAGTGATAGCCCTCCATGCTGTTTAAAATACTTCTTGGTATGAATGGGCTCCAGCACTGCCTTTCTTTTGAAGTTTCTTTTCCATTTCCCATGCCAGATGATTTCACAAACCTCAGAGCAACTTGTATTCTCTGGGGCAGATGCAAAAGGCGTAGGACTAGTTCTCACTTCTACAAGATGTCTTTTTCTTAAGCATGCTGTGGGTACTCCTCATTTTAGCTTACTGTTTCAAGCTGCATGATAACTGTGATGTGAAACACATATCACAGAGTAAAATTTAATTTAGAGAGCACAGAAATACACAGATTGAGATAGATATGTATGTATGTATGTATGTATATAAACTGTTGTCTGCTATTTCCATTTCTCTTGAGCCTTCCTTGAAGAAAGCCTCCTGAGAGCACCACTCCTGCATATAGGCCATTCTCCAGTACTTGAATTCTCCGTTTTTTTTTCCTGTGTTCAACTAACCTATTTGTAAAAGACTCAAACATCAATGGGAAATTGGCCTATGAGGGAGTAGGGGGACAAAACTGATAAGAGGTACATCTGTGTGGAATGAATATAGTAAATTGACAGTGGAGATAATCTTTATAAATAAAGATTAAAAATAATACCTGAGAAAGTTTTCTGGCTTCTGTTTAGGACATGTCTTTCTGCATGATTTAACCATTTTAATTTCTAGACCATCTTTTATAGCATGGTCATGTATTTCAAAGCCATGTTGTATATTTTAAGGGTTTTATTCAAATTATTTAATTGCAATTATAACTTGCAGAAATCTACACTTAGGGAATAGTTTTATAGCTGCAGAATAAAAGGCTCATGGAGTCACTTTAGGGGTGGTACTACACGGTGCTTTAGCTGGTTGAATTTCCAGAGAAGTTGCCCCATGTCACACTAAACTAAAGCTATGAGAAGCATTGGAAATGTGAGCATTGACTTTTATGGTGTTTGCTTATCTAGCAGGCTCTCATAGGTTTATAGATGAGGTTGCCCTTTCAGTTCAATAGCTTGATGTTGGCCTGATGGTCTAGAAAAGTTTGAGCCAAATTATAGTTTTCCTTTTCTTTTTTTTGTCCCCCTCTGGTTGAACTGACATTGACCCACAAGAAGTAGTGTTTCTGCTTTGCACTATTTAGAGATTAAATCCACTCTTAAGAGGAAGTAGCATTCATTTTTACATTATTAAAACTCGAAAGAGTTTAAATCAGAGCTGTGAAGAAACTGTCCCACGCCACTGAGTTTTGTCTTGCTCTACTGTGACTCTTTATTACAAGGTATAATCATCTTGGCTGTATGGATCTACAGAGGTCTCAAGTGTCGCCTTCTGCTGTATTGAGTTGTTTTATAGGGGGGAGACTCTGTGTGTGTGTGTAGTTAATGCTTTTCAGCAGTCCATTTAATAAACATCCGCTTGAAAAAAATCACAAACTAGTGTTAGAAGCAGTGATACATTCAGATAGTGAATGTTTCTGAAATCTCAGTGTTATTGTTTTTAATAAGTGTCTAATATGGATAATAATTAAAACTGATAAATAAAGTACCTGTATAAAGAAATCAATGACAAAGCAAGAAGATACCACTCACAAATATGACCTGACCTTAACGGAAGAAAGTTGTGGTTTTTTTGGTCTCCTGCCAAGTCTACAAGCAGATGAACTGGCAGGCTCTAGGCTTTCTTTGAAAAGCTCCTGCACTGTCCATTTTGATCTTGTCAGATGAGAGATTGCTACAGACAGTGAGACAAACCTGATTGGTGATGGAAATCTTAGGGAAGAGAAATTTGAAATTAATGTAAGATTTCAAGAGAATCTTGTGCTTACTGAATGTAGGAGGAGGGAAAATGAGACTTTTAGTCCTTTCATTTTATATTTTTCTGTCATCTAGAACTACTCTTGTATTTTACATGGAAGATGATTGATCAGCCTTGGCAAGGGAACAGCAGAATTTTTACGTTATTAAACTGTTCTGATAGGTTATCTCATTTCAGAATCACAGAATCATCTAGGTTGGAAAAGACTGGTTGGAAAAGAAGATTATCTAGTCCAACCATTAACCTAACAATAACCATTCTCAACTACACCAGATCCCTCAGTGCTACGTCAACCTGACTCTTAAACATCTCCAGGGATGGGGACTCCACCACCTCCCTGGGCAGCCCATTCCAACACCCAAGAACCTGTTCTGGAAAGAAATGCTTCCTAATATCCAGTCTAAACCTTCCCTGGCACAATTTGAGGCCATTACCTCTTGTCCTGTTGCTAGTTACTTGGATAAAGAGACTCATCCCCAGCTCTCTGCACCCTCCTTTCATGTAGCTGTAGAGGGTGATGAGGTCTCCCCTCAGCCTCCTCTTCTCCAGACTAAGCACCCCCAATTCCCTCAGCCGCTCCCCAGCAGACCTGTGCTCCAGACCCTGCACCAGCTCCGTTGCCCTTCTCTGGACACACTCGAGTAACTCAATGTCCTTTTCGTAGTGAGGGGCCCAAAACTGAACACAGGAATCGAGGGGTGGCCTCACCATTGCCAAGTACAGGGTGATTCTGTGATTCTGTTCTGATAGGTTATCTCATTTAGCCATGGTAGTTTCATTTCTCATTTAAATGAATCCAGTAGTATTTTTAATTAACAGACTTCTAAAGAGGAAGAGATTAAAGCAAACAGTCCTATAACTTTTTTGTAGCAATCAAATTGTGAAGTGATGTTCCTGCCTTTAGAATCCATCACTTTTAATGAATGTAGTAGCCTAAAGAAAATTTCTGTTTAGTTGGAGCTACTGATCTTTAGAGCAAAAGAGAAATGCCTCATTTCAGTGAATGAACCTGTCATACACTAAATATAGTATATGGAAGAGGAAGAATGTTATAGAGAAATTGACAAAATACTGAAGGTGAGGTGTTATGTCTGCAGGGAAAAGACATTTTTAATGCTGCGTTTTACATGTAATGTGTAAGCTGGGGATTAAAATGTTAACTTTTTTTTTTTTTATTAGTTAAATGATAGTACAGTGAGGAAATTCAGACTGAAAGAGACAAAGTCATATTATTTTATCTGTCTTGTTTGAAAGAGTGACATCTGTTAAACTTTGTCATTCTCTTTGTTTTATTTCTAGATGATGGCTGAGCTGAGAAGCTCATGAAGCTTCCATGAAATATCCTATAGATACTTCTACTGATCAGTAATAGCCCAAGTGAAACAAGCATGTCCTAAAATGGCAATAGATCTCAAGT
Source organism: Athene cunicularia (assembly GCF_003259725.1). Classification (NCBI taxonomy): domain Eukaryota; kingdom Metazoa; phylum Chordata; class Aves; order Strigiformes; family Strigidae; genus Athene; species Athene cunicularia. The sequence goes on from NW_020799108.1 coordinate 4,157,826, forward strand.
ATGAACCAGTCTACAGAAGTGAGTTGATGCCAAATTTATAGGTGTCTTCATGGCTCTCACTCTGTCTCTAAACCAAAGCCAACTTTCTACCAAAGCAATAAATGGAGGATGCACCCTTTGACTACAGAACACTATTTCCTAAGAAGTGAACTGTGAAAAGGGACTCATGAATTTTGATCACAGGGGCTTGGAGAGCATCTCTGGTAAGTTGAAGAATTAACTGTTACAAATCCTGAATGTATCTAACATGTTACAGAACACTGTCCTAGAGACAACTTTGTTTTACATTCCTTGTATTGCTGTTATGATATTGCAAATGAACAAAAATGGTGAGTCCTCTTAAGCAGCTTGTAAAATCAGCTTCCATTGTAAAATATTGTTTGTAAAATTCTGTGTCAATAATCAACATTGGGGTTTTTTTTATTGAAAGGTATTGAAAATAGTCTTAATCTTTAGTGAAAATGTTGCAAAGATAATCATTGTATACCTTTGATATGCACTATTTTAGCAACTTAGAGTTAATGCTTCGGTTTTTTTGCAATGAATTGTGAGGAGACTGGGGGGGGTGACACAACACAGGAAGAGCTAAACTTCCTTTCCAGGATTTTGAGTATCCTGTCTCAGAGCATGATTCCGTATGGATGATAATGGAACTTTATATTTGTTCCCTGATTTCAAGGCAGTATTCAGTTGATTTTTATAGTTACTTTAAGATTATTTAAACCTATATTCATTACCAAATAAAAGGATAAACAGAAGAACAAAGAAAAAGTGAATTTCCTTCAGAAAAGGGAAGTGTAAGTATGCTAAAGCCAGTGAAACCTTACAAAATCAATAGCTGCTATGCGTGTGTTTTAGTTCAGTGAACAGGAAAAGCCAGAAATTGAAACTCATGACATACACTATATTCAAGAAGTCGGAGGGAATCATGGCTAGACCAGCTTTCCAGGCAGTTGAGAAGTCAGCTGAGGATGAGAAACTTAGAAATACAACTTACAACATAAATGAAGTGTTGATTCAAGAAGTATTCTAGTAGTAGGATAATTATTTTCAAATCTACTGAAGCTTTATAAAGTATTTTATAGTATATAGAAGGTATACTACTGTAGCAAGATTAAGCATGTCATATTTAATAGTAACATATAGTTATTGGCATTTACTCACTCTCAGATGTCTGCTCCAGTGAGGACCTTCCTGAGGTAGAGTTGGTGAGCATGCTAGAAGAACAGTTGCCAGATTACAAGTTACGAGTTGACTCTCTGTATCTGTATGAAAATCAAGACTGGATTCAGTCCCCTGCCTGCCATAGCCATCTTCCTGAAATCAATTCTCCAGTTCATGATGAGGAGCCCTTCCATTACATGAGTGAGTATATCTGGGCCTAGGGTATTTTTTTTTCCTTTCTTGAAGAGAAAACTAAATATAAAATAAATAATATTATAAAGTGTTCAAATCTGAAAAAGTTTGGACATGTGGAAGAAAAAGCTGAGTTCAGGGTAGTCCAACAAGGACTGAGGGCTGTCCTAGCACATCCTGTGGCTGATTTCACATAGAAATAAGAGTGGGAACGTGTGGTAGTGAAAAAGAGGCAGGAAACTAGAATTGCACTAGGTTTGATAAAATACGAGAGGTATGGTGTATGGAGCAGCTGTGTTTTCAGGAAAGTTAATGATGCTGTGGTTCTTTTGATGATGTTTGCTCTAATGTTTTGTCAGTGTTGCTTCTTAAATGCTGTTAATGTTTTCTTTTGGAGATAGAAATGGTGCAAATGCCAGATAGGTGGGTACTAGATCAGTGTTGATCAGTGCCTTCCAGTTTTGAAAATACTAAGTAACTTATCCTTAAACCTATCAGATCATAAGAAAGAAAATAGACAGCTTCTGATCACATGAAGAAACCTTTATTATGTTAAAAATAAAATGTATGGAAGGTTACCAAAAGAACTGAACACTTACTTGACTATAGTTTTGGGTGTTTTCATGTGGAAAGAGGAGAATGTGTTGTAATCACTTTAGAGAAATGGGAAAGTCCTGTTTCCTCCATATATTGGAACTATTGGAAGAAACTACTTGGTGAGTGAACTCGGTATTTATTTACAACCTTGGTACTTACATACAATCTGTAATGTTTACCTCTTCCTTGTACATGCCGCCTCTGAAAGGCCTTTTTGTTGTTCATGCTTTAAGCCTCCACCCAGGGTGTATAGCAAATGGGTAAATAAAAGTAAAATATTACCTCATAAGAATGCAGTACTTGACAATTCAAAGCAATCTTATTATCAGTTAATTGCAGGCTTGGAACTCTTTAACTGTGGAAAGTATTTATAAAGCCACTTAATATTTATTGCTCAGTCTGTTTCTGTATAATAATACTGCAAGCATAAATGATTTTTTTAGTTGAGTGAATACATTTGTAGTTCACTTGAAATAGTTGTGTATTCAGTGGGGTGTGTATTTGTCTCTAATTATTGATTATAAAGAGGTAGGATCAGAGTCTATCAGTGCTGGAAGGAACTTTACATCAAATGTGGCTGTGCTGAAGCCCTCCAGTCAACACCTGCAATTTCAGGGTGATGAAGCACAGACCTGTGAGAGGACCTTCAGTCAGTGTGAGCCTGCATTTCCAAACTGCAGTGAGAGGGAGGAGTTTTTATCAACAATGTTTTAATGAAGTAATGTATTATTTGGCTGTCAAGGTACTACAGAAATTGGTGTCTTCCTCTTTCATCCAGTGAGTTCTTTTTAACTATGGAAAGTGTCCTGTGAAAATAGTAAGCTGCTTGTGAGAGGTTTTGAACAGTTGGCATAGCTTTTTTCTTGACGTTCTCAAAACTTAGCTGTAACAATGTGACATGGTTAACAGATAACTGGTAGGCAAAACATATGAAACTAATTTTATCATCTAAGAATGCTGTGGAAATTGCTGAGTCATATAAACTCAAGATAAACACGGTTTATGTTTCTCTTAGAAACTGTCCAAGGAGATTGAATGTAGTAATCATATTAGATTTTTTGAGCCTAGTAACTTGCAAGGAGATACCAGGAAGATCCCAAACAAATACAGGTAAAAGTCAAGATCTAGTTGTAATCATTGCTGAATAGCTTGTTAGGTGAAACTTGTATCTTTTTTTCTGTTCACTGAAATTGGGAATAAATGTAACAATCACACTCTTGAAGCATAACTTGGGTTCTTTATGTGTATATCTCCCCCTGCCTATATAGGTATGGACATATTTTTATAACTTTTTCCTAAAGAGAATGCCTAACTCATGGTTTGAGTGAATTTGTAGTTGACATCCAAGGTTAAAAAAAAAATAGTAACACAACAGTCACTGCACTTGAGCTCCTCCTCTTTTTATGGCTGCTGCTGCCTATTAGGGTTTATCCAATGACCAGTTCCACCAGTTAGGCTCCCACTAGCAGTGTTTTCAGTGAGGTGGAAGAATATTTTCTGCTTCAACTATGGTAGCGTAAGAAGCACTGAATTACAAAACGTCTGTCTTTAGAACTACTCTGTATGTGTGAGTAAAGGGACATGGCACAATATAACAAGAATATTAGCCAAAATGAAGAGGTGCTTGCAGCTTTCACTTGGCAAGGTGAGTGAGGAGAGATTGCACATATGCGTCTTCACAAGAGAGAATTATAACAAACTGTATAATTTTGATCCTGTACTGTGAGAAAAATAAAAAAAGTTGTATAGACCTAAGTTTCAAAGCTGTTAGTTCTGTGATTTCATTTATCAGAGTAATAAACACATTTGCTTTTGATTTTAGGAATCTATCTACCTGAGTAACCTTGTATGTAATCAGTGTAAATATTTATTAATGTGACTTAGGACTGGATAGAAACCTTTAACTTGAAATCACGGGGTGGGAACAATTACCACAGGAGATCTGGCTATAATATTCTGCCTGTAATGTCTGAAATTTACTTATGTATGTACAGTGAATTTGCTAAATACAAGTAAGCCAGACAAGTTTGGACTCCCCTCTCAGCAACAAATATCAGCAATGAAGTGGTAAATTGACCTCCCAAATGATTGTTATGGTCCTTTAAACATTCTCGAGAGTCTGGTTTTGCCCTATTTAGAAATACAATTAATAAATGGCACTGCTGTAAGTTCAAAGTTTCTAAATACTCAAACAGCATGTGTTGGGATTTTATACCTACTGATCTACTTGTTAAAAAATGTTTGATTTGTTAGTTTATTTTTCTGTTAAGCTCTTAGAGAAACCGTTCAGTAGACCTTTTTCTTCTATATTGTTCTTTCTGATCTCCTGTCTTTCAAGAGTGCAAGAAAGTTTCTTTCTATACTAAAATGCAACTAACATGGCTTTAGTGTTATGTTTCAGAAAGTTAATTGTGGACATTATGTATGTAAAGGACATATATAGCTTATATAACATGTGTAAAGTTAGTGTGCACTTCAGCTTGGCATTTCACTGTCCCATAGCTAAGTGTGTAGTCCTCAACAAGAACAAAGAAAAAAGCTGGGATTCAATACCACTGTGTATTCAGAGTATGAATCAGATTTAAACAAGGTAGAAGAGTCAGGGAAATCTTCAGAAATAGATTTAGACCAAATCCATAGTAATCTCATTTTGCTGTGCAGTGATGATGGAACTGGTTTCAAAGCGGTTTAGCTTAGACCATCATTTGAAGCACATATTTCTATATTTACTAAATTTATATTGCTGCCTTCTTTACTTTCATGATCCTGATTCCATAAAGCAAAAATAGCAAATTTCTGTTGAACCCGAATAAGCAGAAACATCCATCACCAGCAAGTGAGACGTGTAATTCTGCCCCTGAAGGGAATCGTATTTAAATAGTTCTTTAAAAGTTCCAAGAAAATTTTAATAGTGTAAATACTATGTTTACACATGCAGTTGTTTTTTTGGTGGTAATGGATCCATGCAAATAAATTGCCTATCTCCTTACATTTTGATTCTTTGTCCTCTTTGTTTTTTGTGGGGTTTTGTTTTGTTTTGTTCCCCCCCATCTTTCATTTTCTGTCACTCTAGCTCTTATTGAACTTCCCTCCTCCTCCTTGGCTGGATCTCACAGATTTGCTCAAGGTAATTAAGATTTCTTCTTTCCTAGCATCTTCTATTTCTCAGGACAAGAACTAGAGCAGACCAGTGCTTTGTGTTTTAGCACTGTGTTTTATTCAGAGTTGTCACAGATTCTTCATGCTTTGTTTATTCTTTACTCAGTCCTGTTTTTCAAATCCTACTCATTCTCAGTTCTTTAATAGTTTTACAAACACTTCAAACTTCACTTAATCAGTAAGAACGATTTACTGCTACATCTAAATTGCAGGCATACATTATCCCATTTAACTGTGTCTAAGATCATCAAGCATTTAATAAATATATTTTCATGACTAGTCCCAGGTGTCCATACTTCCTGTGTATAGCTGTCACACACACTAATGGGAATTTTGTTTCAAAGGTAAAGTCTGTAGGTGTGTTCAGGAATCTTTGGATGTGCTCCAATATACTCTTCCCTCTCTACCCAGTAGGATGGATGATTTAATAGCTTAGCTGTATTAAAAAAATTTATCTTAAGAGATTTTTCTCCTTTTTCTAAATTTGAGGATGTGTGAGCACCTCAAGTTTTAGCTGATAGTGCTGAAAGCTGTAAATGTTAAATACCTCATTGTATCAGTCTCCCAAATGAGTATTGTTCTGTGTTTCTGAAGTTAAGATGCATTTTCATAGCCTCCACTAGTTTTATCAACTAAGTATTGTATTATATATAAACAACATCCTCTGAGTTTTAGCTCTCTCCCTTCCCAGCAGTCATCTTGTACGTAGGCTACTTCAGTAAGTACGTTTTTCTCTTCACAGATAGTGTGGAACAGAAAACCTGCAGTGATGCTGACATGATGAAACATCTGTTAGCTGAGGTATGTTTGTCTCCATAATGCTGTGTTAATGTATTTGAGAAAAGGTTTTATTCAGCTGCTGGAAATTTTGGTTCAGTTATCTTCAGGAGATCCAACACGTAGGTAGTGAGAACTTGCCCATTGGGTTGCACCATATCAGAAACAAAATTTAGCAAAACTGGGGGCACCCAAGGACACACTGAGGTGTAAGAAAGAAACAGTTTTCTTCTGCTTTCCTGTTGCTCCTTTGTTTCTATCTTCTCATCACTATTCAAGTTAAGAAGTCTGTTCTGGAGAAAGTGTCACTTGAAAGACCAGAGGCCTTAAGTATATGTGGCTTCTTTATATGGTTCAACAAAGCCCGTATAACCTCTCCAGTACTCAGCCCAAAACCCAAAACTGCCCCCAGGTGTGGTGCTTTCCCTCCCCCTGGTACTGTGGATAACTGTGGAAGATAATGTGCTATGTCAAGAAACACAGTTTTGTATATGTTCTGGGCCCAATTATTGTTCTAACAATGTTGATCCATTTGAGAGTGAAGGGGTATCTCAGAGTGGTGATGCATTAAACAATAGCTACGAAAATCTGAAATTACTCTGAATTTAAACCTTATCTGATCAAAAGTAGACATTTGTTCTCATTTTGTGAGTAGAAAGATCGGGACCTGGAACTGGCAGCTCGAATTGGACAAGCCCTCCTTAAGCGAAACCACTTGTTGACAGAACAGAATGAAGCACTAGAAGAACAGTTAGGACAGACTCTAGATCGAGTGAGTGATCTTTTTTTTTTCTTTTTTCCTTTTTTTTTTTCTCTTTATGATGGTGGGAAGAGGAATAATACAAATACATTATTTCATTGTGAAAGATGATGATGGCTGCTCTCAAACTGCAGAAGTCATTCTCCTAATTGTCATAGTTCAGTCAGCTTTCTCGGTCCAAGAATTGACTATGAAGGCTGCATATTGTAATTACGGAGAAATTACAAGAACATTAGGTATTATTATGTTATATCTACAGCAGGATTGCATTTTCAAAGTGTTTATTTTGACCATCAGCTTGATATCCTACCATTAAACTAAGAATCTAATAATCTAAGTCAAAATAGTATTTGGTATCTGATATGATTTACTACATAACAACTTCACAGGTGAGGAAACAGCTAGAAAAAGAGCTGTCTTAATGAGGTGCTTACACTAAAAGAAAAAATTTAAAAGAAAAAGTAATGAAAACTGAATTTTGGTCAAGATCTTCATCTCTTCCTTTAGGCACAGATTCTTGATCCAATATTTTCTTTGTTGTTCTTTCTTTAAAAAGAATTAAATAGTTGACAACCTATAAAGTATTCCAAGTTTTTTAACCCTAAGGTCAACTGATGTAGTCTAAGTTACGATGAAATGGATTGAGCTGCTTATATAAAATAGTACGCTGGTAATAAATACGTACTCATAATTAACTGTAGAACAGCATAAACATATGTATTCATATAAAAGTGAAGATATGCAAAATAGAATTTATCTGAATGAGATCTGTCTCTTCTCTCGTTTTTATTTGTCCTGTAATTCATTTAATGTATACACTGGGGGGAGCAGTCTACAGACATGAGGGGATGTCTTTCAGTCCTTTTCTCCAGGAAGTAACAGTTTAGAAAAATGGTCATAACCAAAATGATAGTTAGCATGTTAAAATGTAAACATGTATCAAAGCAGCTGGAAAATTATTTTGAAGTAAACTATTCAGAGAGTAGTCTATTCTTATGTTATCTTGAATTTTCAGTCTCCCTTACAGTGTTAAAATTACGATTTTGTGAACTTTCTATAAAATAAATAGAACCTGAATTTTATGTGCAAATATAAATTGATTGTGACCTGTGAGCTATTTTTCAATCTCAATTTAGACTGGAGCAGTGACGTTCCAAGAGGCTACATAAGTAATACACTGTAATATTATATAGTTAAAGTGTAATTCACAAGCTGATCTTCTTTTGTCTTAGGTTAATCAGCTGCAGCATGAACTGTCAAAGAAAGATGACTTGCTTCGTATTGTTTCGATTGCTTCTGAGGAGAGTGAAACAGATTCCAGCTGTTCCACACCACTTCGTTTCAATGAGTCTTTCAATGTATCCCACGATCTGTTGCAGCTGGATGTCTTGCAAGATAAACTCAGGGAGCTGGAAGAAGAGAACCTTGCCCTCCGATCAAAGGTATATCTGACTTACAGTGTATACCACATATGCTGGATATGAAATACATCAGGATGGTTAAAAAAAATCCAGCATTTGGGTTTCTCTTGAATCATACGACTCTTTTGTATCACTGCGTTCAAATCATACCCAAACACTTTCCCTTCACCCCTCACATCCTTCTGTTTCCTTCACTACTACTCATTATATTCAGAGCCCTCTAGTAGTCCTTACTTAGTGCCTTTATGGTATGTGAAAAAATATGGGAACATATGTAAGCAACCAGCAAAAGTACTTGGACCCATCAGACCCTCACATTTGTGCAACCTGTTTTGATATAAATCTGACTGTGATTAGTAGTAGTATCCTGGGAATTCAGCTGCTTTGACATTACATTTTTGTCAGCCTATATTCAATATTAAGGGTTAATAAACTTATACTCAAATTCTTTTAAAGACACACTCAGTTTTGACTATGTGATTAGTCTCTGTATTTTAATTGGTCTGTCTTTAATGCGTATAAAACATGAATATGGGCACTGCACCATTACAAGGATAAAGACTAAATGGCCACACAAAATAAATGGCTATAAAAGCCATAGATCCAACAGAAAAGGTTACAAGGAATCTAAAGATGCAGTGTCTCTTCTTCAGAGGTGGAGAGTAGAACTTTCGAGGAAAATTCTTTAAGGAAAGAGGAGTGTTGTTTGTAAGAAAGGTGTTGGGTTTTTATTTGGTGTGTGTGGTTTTCTTGGTTTGGTTTGGAGGGTTTTTTGTGAACCTTTCCCAATATAAGCTTGTTACAACAGAGAGTTAGATTCCTTTGATGTGAGCAAAATATACTTTTCCCCCTGAAACTCCCTAAGACCAAATGGATAGTTTACTAGTGCTGGAGGAGAAGATCAGACTGCTTTTATTATGCTCCTAACCTTGTATGTGATTACAGAACTTTACAGGCCAGGGATTAATTTAGTCCACCTCAAGGCAACAAAATGGAGTTGAAAAGAGACTGCTATCATTCTGTGATATAACATAGCCTTCACTGACTTGAAATAGCCTCAATCATATTGAGCCTATATTTGCTTTTTTTTAAATTTTCATGTGACAGCATTATGTAAAGACATGTGTTTGTCTGAACTTGTGTAGCTGTACTTCTGCTTGCTTGGATAATATTTAAACCCATTTACAAAGTTTTATGATGAGTCTCTTACTGGCAATGTGTCCTGAATATAGAAAACTTACATGTGTAATGTTTAATAGCCTCACCATTGAAGTAGAAGTGGGAATCTAGTATGTTTGATGTTTAAACCACTCGTGATACTTTGTCTCTGGCCCAGAAAATTTACAGTCTAAATAGACTAGTTGGGGAATATGGATAAAAGCTGTTCTGCTGAGAGCTTTTCAGTGCCACAAAAGATTTGGTTATCATCGTTCAGTTTTCAAGATATTTTTTGTCTTAAGGAGTTTTGAAGCAAATTCAATTGCTTACTTGTGATTACAGTGTTGGTTTACTTTCCCTACCAAATCACATGTTTTTGCAACAATTTTTTATTAGAGTCATGAGAGAGATCATGTTTTGTTCATGTGTCTGTGGTCTTTCACTCAAAAGACCTATACAGTTCAGGGACACAGGTTATGGTGGAAAAAATGGTTAAGAGGTTTTGGTCAGATGCATAGAAATTATAAAGATAGGAGATTCTTCAGTTGAAAGAATTTCAGGAATAAAAATTTATAACATTAATATATGTATAGATAAACTGAAATTGGAATACCAATAATTTTCTTGAAGGCTTGCCATCTGAAGACAGAAACCATTACATATGAAGAGAAGGAACAGCAGCTGGTCAATGACTGTGTCAAAGAGCTCCGTGAGTATTTAGGCTGTATCTTGCAGTAGCAAAATGGTATTGGAAATAGTGCCTACACCTTCTTAGTTATCCCTGAATCCAAAATGAGCTTCAGTAATTCATGCTGATTTTTCAAGTCTTGCTCTTTACCCAAGTGCAAAATTGTTTCTGTATTTTGTCAGGTTTCACTCTGGCATTCAATTTCAGGTACTGTACTTAGAGAGGGAAAATTGACACAAAAGCTAATGTTCATAATCCTTCTAAACTAAAGCCTACAGACACTGGAAAATCAACAAAATACACTTCTTGTATATTCAGCACACATGACATTGAAATGTATCAGTGCATATAGAGTCTCAAATGCTCATTCTAAATTACTATATATTTATGAGCACATTAGTTTTGGTTTTAAAATATGTATTATAAACCAAAGCATTTAAATTGGCAAGTGTTTTAATTTGTCTAGAACAGTTACCCATATTTCCTTTGGGGACAACTTATTTGCAAAGAATTGCAGCTACTGTTACACAAATGCATGTAAATATTCTGAAACAATAAGGGACAATCCTTGGTTTTGTGCAGTGACTCTGTAACCCAGTGGTACAATTTTTTTATCTGGAGTCATTTGGTATGTGCTGCTTCCTTTGTGGATAATAACCTTAAACTTATGTTTTAAGACTACTAGGTTGCTGCTTGGTTTTTCTTGTTCCAGATGACCGTAAAATACTATGAATTGATACTTAGTTGGTTGTTAATTTACTCTGTTCCCTCTGAGACCATATATATCCTTTGCAAATAGAAGTTATTTCACTAAGCTCTCCTGTCTTCCTTCAGTGAGAATGTCTGTGAATTCTGTTTTGTCCAATTCTATAGCACATGTAGGCATGCTAGGTAATTTAGACTCACAGAAAGAATCTTCTCCCAAAGGATGTCTAGTCTACAGCTTTAAAATTTGTGTCTTCAGAAAAAAGGTATCTGATTGTGAGCTTAAATGTCTACAGGCCCATGGGCAGGACCTGTTCTGCATTAAATCTGTGAGGTACAATAACTGCTAAATTTGTAGTGTGGCCTTTATGCAAGATTGATCAGACTTTATTATGATTTTGCAATGCTTTCAGGGTAAGCCTACAAGCAGTACTAACTGCATAAAAATATTTTTGATTTTTGAGTTGTTTTGTCATCTCACTTGATGAAGTACTTGCTCAGAGAAAAAAAGAAACTGGAAATTGTATGCAGTAGGTCTTTGGGGAATAGATAGTGACCAGAATCAAGAGCTGAGTAAGTGGCCGCTATTCTCTCAGGCAAGATCTGACAAAATACCTTTACTTACAGAGAATGGTAGTTAAAACCAAGATCAATTCAGAGCATTTCTTCAGCATATTTCAAGTCTGGCCTTATTCATGAGCCATTATGTCATTTGAAATAATTTATAGCAGCTTACCTTGGATTTTGCTATGGTCCTTTCACATACCTGTGATAGGTATGTCAGGTTCTGCATACTTGGCTCTTAGTATGTTATGCCTACATTTGAAGTTAACTTTCTCCTCCTTCTCCCCACCGTTTCTCATTATCTTTTCCTTATGGATGTTATAAAGCACCTACTCTTATGTACTATGAATTGATTTCCTAAGAGTATTAGTAATTTTGCAGATTGTTGTTGACTTTCACTGATCTTTTCTAGGTTTTGGGTTTGGTTTGGTTTGTGTTTTTATCACGTGTTGGGAAAAGCTCTCTACTAAAGTTCCTTTTATGTTTTGTAGGGCAAACAAATGCTCACATTTCCAGAATAATGGAGGAGTTGTCGGAGAAGAGTGAGGAGTTGGTTCGCTACCAGGAAGAAATCTCATCCCTCTTGTCTCAGATTGTTGATCTTCAACAAAAACTCAAAGAAGTAAGGGAATTCTGATGAAGAGTGTACGCGCATGTGCGTGTGTGTGTGTGTGTGAGTGTGTGCAGACCCGTGCTTACAGCAGGCAAAAATTGACTTGCAAGGGATTACGCTGCAAGAGAGTGGCTGTTCCAGGAAAGTATGGCAGAGGATCAACTCTCAGGAAAATTGGCTGAGAAAATGATGAGCACCTTTTTGTGTTTTTAGCATGTGATTGAAAAGGAGGAGCTGAAACTTCACTTACAAGCTTCCAAAGATGCTCAGAGACAACTGACAGCAGAGGTACTTAAGGCTTCTATGTATATACATTTAGATAAATATTTGGAACAGAATGCAAAAGAAAGAAAACTAAGAGAGAATGGAAACTACTGTTTTTTTAATCTTGTAGGGCTTTTCATTTTTCATTGTGGTTGGAGTCATATGATTGAAGGAAAAGAATAATTATTTTTATTTAAGTCTCCACAAATAATTTTGTAGTTCACAGGAGTATGAAAGGCAAGGAAGGTGTTGTATGTTGGGAGGTCCTACTATTAGTAGTTACAAGAAAGAGTGTTTTAGTGTGAATATTACTGATTATGTCAAGAATACCGTAGCTCATCAGATTTTAAGGAAGTTCTGGTTTTTGCTTCTTTTGCATCAGCAGTTACTGTATTTGCAGAGTGCTTTGATGTATTTTCCTTTGGATTTCATCATACTTTTTCCTTTTTCAAGTCTTAATTTGTACTTTACACTTCACCACTAATATCATGGGTGCTATGCTGAGCATTGTCCATTCCAGATATTGGCGTGTGCTGTGCAGTTGGAAAAATATTACAGTGTTGAATCAGTTGATACAGGTTTCTGTAGGAGTTAAATCAGTTTCGCTCTGTCTTTTCTTTGAAGCTTCCTTGTTGTCACATGATGACCTTTTTTCTCTTTCAGCTACATGAGTTGCAAGATCGGAATGCAGAGTGTCTAGGGATGTTGCACGAATCACAAGAAGAAGTGAAGTTGCTGCGAAGCAGGGCCAGCTCTGTTGCTTGTCTCTGCCACCACCAGTCATGTGGAGCATTTCCTGTGGTAATAAATACTGCTAATGTAGGATACACCTACATCCTGTAGTAGCATACAACTATGAGTAAAACAGCCATTACAGGAGCTGCAGCAGGAACTAACTTGTAGTAGGCAAAGGAGCTGATCTAACAGTTTTTCAGTTCTTTAATGTGTATATGAATATGCGAATATTATGTACTAGAAAACTAACCATTCACTTGACATGTTGTGATATTAAAATTATTTTTCATTTTTTTACACCTTTTCTGTTAAATAAGGGAATTGGAATGTTGCACAGCTAGTGCTCAATGGTGCTAGTTCAATGCTGATGTGAATTTTATAACTTGACAGTGTTTCTTTAAGAAACAAAGCATCGTATTTTTTTTTCCTCTATGTAGCATGTGATGCAATTTTAGGTCCTTATCTTGTGAGATTAAATTTTAAGCATCATCAGAAATGCATGACCTTAGACTAGTTGCCAGAGATTACTAAACCAGTGGAAAAGGGTTAAAGGCATTTATTTTCCTCCTCTTATTAATGTCAGGTAGGTTCTGATTACTATACTCTCAAAAGTTTCTGGACTTTGCTAGGAATTTATCAGGTTTTGGTCAGTTGTTCTGTGTATACAGAATCTCTCATGTACATGTTTGGTCTTGTAAGAAGTGCTCTTTAAGTTGTAGCTTAATTTAAGAAACCAGCACAAAACATACCAAGAAAAGGCACATATTGTAATGAAAACTGAACCCATGCTGGTTATACATAGGAGTAGTTATGGTGGAAAACTTCTGCCCATGCCCTTCCTTCAGAGGCCGAAGGGTTTGTCCAAAACATAGATACTGGGGAAACAAATAGAGATTTTTTTGGAGTATTTTTGAAGAAATGTTTTCTACTAAACTTGTTAAGAGGAAGACTTCAATCTGTCAACTCTTCTGGTTTCCATTTTTCTCTAGGATTCCCTTGCAGCAGAAATTGAAGGGACAATGCGGAAGGAATTGAGTCAGGGTGATGAATCTCTTCTCTCCAAGCAAAAGTATGTTTTCAGATTTCTATGTGCTATTGTGATATTTTTCCATATGCTTGTATTAAGTAATGTAAGCTGATCTCTGGAAATCTATAAATGTAAATGTTCCACCTATACTAAGTTTTCTACATAACCTAATAAAAAATGCTTTGTAGTATCTGGTAATCTTTTCAACTTTGAAACCTACTATTCTTACTTGATTCTATGAGGAAGTTGGGATTTTGCTAAAAGGCTGTTATTTCTTTAATTTGTGAGATTTTTGATGCAAATTCTGGGATGCACAGCTCCAGTTTTATCCCTTTTAGTGCTTATGGAAGAATTCTCAGGTAAATGAAATTGTAGCTGAAAGACTGCTAACAATTTCCAAAGTCCTCATGACCTGTTCTTGGATCTCTTACTTCTGAGCAAGAAGTAATGAATGAAATGTATCCTTCTGAAACCATATATAAATTAAATAAATAAAATAACATGCTCCTGAATATTCTCAAGTGGTTATCAGTAGAAATTCAGGTCTTTCAGGTCAAAGTAACTGGCAATTCTGATATTTAATAGAAGAGTACTCCTGCAAACATGAGTGTCTTAGGCAATCCTGTTTTTCTGGGCTTAAATCTTTTTAGTCAGATCTCTGCAGAGTTTTAAAAGTCTCTTGTTCAGAGCTTTTTCTTTATTATATCTTTTCCAAAATGCTTCGGAAACCACATTTTTTTGCTTGTCTTTTCTGCAGGAGTCAACAAAAGCGAGTATTTGACACTGTCAAGGTTGCTAATGTCACTCGTGGCCGCTCTTCTTCCTTTCCTGCCCCATTGCCAATCCCTGGATCTAATCGGTCAAGCGTTGTTATGACAGCAAAGCCCTTCCAGTCTGGCATACACCAGTTGGAGAGCCATACACAGATGACCCAGAGGAGCAGCTCTGAGAAGAATTTGAAGTAGGAAACACAGCCTGTTATCTTTTTAAACTAACATTCAAAACAAAATCCGGACTGGACCTCTGCTGTGTAAGAGAGAAATAGTTAATTTAATGGTCTTAATATCTATTATTACTTGATGTTTCTCACAGAGACATTCATAATCCTGGCCAGCTGGGAACCCCTGGAGACAATGACTTGGTCACAGCTCTGCACAGGCTCTCCCTTCGTCGTCAGAACTACCTGAGTGAGAAGCAGTTCTTTGAGGAGGAATGGGAGCGAAAAATGTATTCACTGGCTGAGCAGAAAGAAAGGGCTAGTGGCTGTAGTACACCGACAGAAAGCTGTTTTTCCCTGGGTACAAACTCATTCACTGACCTCTCTGCCAGCTCTAGTAATCTTCGTGTCCTCCTACCAGAAAAATTGCAAATTGTCAAACCCATTGAAGGTAAGAGGATGATCATCCCTTCTCTCATCAGCAGGAAATGATTTTACATTAATTTACCAACTAAATCATTGCTGGTCTGTGTTATAGCTAGGTACAATATGCCATAAGAGGAAGTAGTAATATTTGGTAGGCTGTGTGCCCAACTAACTCATCAGTATCCCTCTTGCTACCTGGCTTTCTGATATGATGCTGAGTGTTAGGCTTTTTCTTGGCATTGCCATCCAAGTACGTCATGGGTATCACAGTGTCAGTACCAGTTGGCTGGAGTTCTTTTGATCATGAATTCATCCAACTCAATACAGTAGTAGGTAATGGCTCTCTGAGACTCTTCTCTTTTGTCACACCAGGATCTCAGACCCTTTTTCACTGGCAGCAGCTTGCTCGACCCAACCTAGGCACCATTCTTGACCCAAGACCGGGTGTTGTTACAAAGGGGTTTACTCCTCTGTCTGATGATACTGTGTACCACATCTCTGACTTGGAGGAGGATGTTGAGGAAGAAGGTGAAGGAGGTATAACATTTCAAGTGCAGCAGACCTTCCTGGAGGAAAAGAAATACACTGTGGCAAAGCCAGTGGCAGGGATTTTCCTGCCACCTATTACTTCAGCAGCAGTGCCACTCACTGGTAAGATGCATGGCTTTTTCCTTTCTTTTTTTTTCTGCAATGTCTTTTTCTCAATTGAAGGTATTTGACCTTGCAACAATGCTCTTTACTGTCTTTGTTCTTTACTTTAAAAAAATTAGCAGTGATAATAACTTTATGTTAAACTTTTCTTTGATTAGTCTTTACCTGTCTTTATTTTTACCCTCAATGAATGTAAATTCTCCATATTGCAGCCTCAAATCCAGGGAAGTGTCTGTCTTCCACAAATTCCACATTTACCTTTACTACCTGTAGGATCCTTCACCCATCTGATGTCACTCAAGTTACTCCCAGGTATGATGACTGCTCACATCCTAAATGTTGCTGCATAGGAGATGCTTTCTGGCTTCTGATATATGGATCAGTTTTTAAAAATACCAAGGCAGCTAGGCAACACATAGGATTCTACTAGTCATATAGGATTCAACTATTCATAAAAATAGTTGTAATTACAAAGAGGGGAAACTTGAGATTCTCTAGAGTGAGTTAAAACAGGTTAGTGTAACTTAAAGGAAGTAAATGTATACCCTTAAATAGCAGATGTCTTGTATACCTAATTGTAAAAAAAAAAAAAAATATATACTACTGTAATTTTTTTTCCTATTGTGTTATAATTTTTTTTAAACTGAGTTATTACTGGACATCTATGTTGATATTCTATCTAATATAAGTGTGGGTGACCACAGAAGGGAAATTCATTGGTGCTTACACGAAAACCTCTGTGTCAACCTAGTATCTTCTAAATATTTCTCAGAACAGTAATTCTGAATCTAGTAAAGCTGAAACTGTCACAGCTAATAGCAATAGTTTACTTTCTCTGGGGTGTTCTGTATACTAAAAGGCAAATGCAGAGCAGGTATAAATACGTCTAATTGTGTGCATGTTCTCTCTTTTATTTTTGTTTCAGCTCCGTGAGTGCCCCATTTTCACTTGGAAATGCTGGCAGCAGTATGGGAAACCCAGTAGTGAGCACTCCAGCTGTGTCTTACAGGCTTAGTATTGGAGAATTTCTCACCAACAGAAGAGATTCAACTACTACCTTCAGCAGCACAAGCAGTCTGGCTAAACTTTTGCAGGAAAGAGGCATCTCTGCCAAGGTTTATGATAGCCCTGTATTAGAAAAACTGCCTTTGCTACAGCCCCCTCGAACTCTCCCCATTCCTTCTACTCCCCCAAATTCTCCCTCGCGTTCACCTTGTCCTTCCCCTCCACCGTTCGAGCCTCGAGTGCATCACTCAGAAAATTTTCTGGCTTCTCGACCAGCAGAAACATTCTTGCAAGAAATGTATGGCCTAAAGCCCTCCCGTAATGCTCCAGATGTAGGCCAGCTGAAGATGAACCTAGTGGACAGACTGAAGAGGCTGGGTATTGCCAGGGTGATCAAGCCCCCTGAGACGCAGGACCACAGGAAGAGCCAGGGGCCAGAGGTCAGCTTGCAGAGGCAGGACTCTGCTCTGTTTTTAAATGCAGGTAGCAACTTAATGGCAGGACTGAGAAGAAACCAGAGTCTTCCAGCCATGATTGGAGCATTGGGAGCTCCAGTTTGCACACAGTCATCAAAAATGGATATCTTAAAGGAGGACTGACAGCTTTGAAAAATGATTGACTTCTAGTATAGTAAATAATACCTGAGGGATAAACATCCAGTACAGGCATTGTTAGATGTGTTACAGAAGAGTTGGAGAAGGCATGTGCATGTTAAAGATGTGGGAGAGAGAAGCGTTGGGATCAAGGAGAAAAGAACATTGCTTGGACTTGAGGAAGAGGGCTTATGTGGAAGATAAGAAAGAAGAAACCAAAGCTTAGTTTTGAGATCTCCTTCAGCATCTGTCTTAACATAAGCAAAAATAAAATATTATTGTACACATTCTCAGTATTTTAACCTTTTAAACTGTATGGGTAGGACTTGCAGGTGCTGTTCTATTTTTTCCACCATATGACCATAGTATTTTAGTAGTTGTTAGCAGTCAGGCTGTATCGTTTAAATACAACATTAAAATAACAGTCTGACCAGCATTATTTGTCCAAGTTCCTCTCTATAACAAGCAAATAGAAAACTGTTTTTTTTTTTTCTTCTTCTTGTATTTTCCATTTCAGAAACTACTCTTTTAAACTCCTCCCCACTTTGAGAAGCAGGGGAGAGAACCTTTAATTCTACATAAGAGAACGATACTTCTTTTTAACGAACACAGAAACTAGTGGTCAGGATTTATATTTTGAAAGAGTGCAGTTGTGCTAGTGAGGTATTAACAAAGTAATTTATTTCCAGAGTTTCTGAAGCACAGAGAGGAAAGTGCAATGAATAAGAATTAAGAAGCAGGAAAGTGTGTATTAGGATAAAAACTTCAAACTAAGAAATCTTTCTAAAGTGTGCTGTGCATCTTTTTAAATGATGGTATTTTTGCACATACAAAAGAACTCAGGCACATTTCAGTGTTGCAAAAGAAGATAAAACCTAGGTGCTTGATTCAGGGTTTCTTTTTATTTGGCATAAAGAGAGAGCGTTTACTTTTAAGACAAGTGTCAGAAATTAACTAAACTGACTCTTCTCTTGACAGGTGGGCATTCTATATATTTGAGATTTCTGCAGTAAACTTCATGCTTTTCATTCACTTATTTCTGCTTTTAGGGAGGATTTGTTTAAAACATTTCATCAAGAGCAAAATTTACCAGTCTATATTCAGAAACAAGAAGATGAAGGCTAGTGTTCATTGTAGCATTTTAATGAACATAAATCAGTTTTGTCCACACTGAAATCCTGTGTTTTGTTAACGGAGAGTGGTTCTTACCCTGATTCTGAACAAAGCTGAGACAGACTTTCTGTCTCAGAAGAGAAGTCAGTTTTAGAAATTTAAGTGGCAATTGGTGAAATATTACTGCCTATACTGCTTTTTGGATTCCTTCCTGTCCAGGGTTCTAGTCATAACTGAATAATCTACAGTAGATTTATAGTGTAACTTAGAGAAGAAAAAAAATGTGCCCAAAATTCCTTGGAGGAATGGGTCTTCGGTAGTGACCTGAATGGAAACAGGTTCTTTATGTAATTTTTCACTGTACCTGTCAACATTTTAAAATTATTTTAAAGCTTAGTTTCCATACAATTGGATAAAACAGTCAAAGCTTACCTTGCTTGTTACAGTGTATGTGGGACATAGCTGGTGTCTGTCTGGGTGTGTCGTGTGAAGCATCAGTATAATTACACTGATTTGCAGTTGCTGTAAGGCACATCCACCATAATTGGCACCCTTGTTGCTGCAGGGTTGAGTGAAGTAGGGTAGGAAAAGAAGGCCTTTTAGCCTGGTTTATAGGAAACCTGTAATGTGGCCTTTCTGCTTTTATCATCTATAGATGATAATTCTATAGAACTTGTGATGACTCTTTGATATAAGTCTTTTTTTGTAAAAGGAAAAGGAGTAACCACTTCAAACCTGCACAGGGGTTCTTAGCAGAAGCTTGTCTGTCAGCAGCGCACAGAAATATTCAGGAACTCCTGGAGCTGCCTTTTGCTCTCTAAGCAAAATCTAACACTTATAAATGGTGAGTTTTATTTAAAATACTATATACGGGTTTTGGTTTTTTAATGAAAAATATTTAATTTCTTCATGTAAGTATTTATGTTTGTACGTACTTGGCTGTGCTTAGGGTCTTGCCTAGCTAAATAAAGGAAGAGTGAAAGGAGTGGGGGAGGCAATTTTGGTCTACATTAAACAATAATGGTTATGTCTGCTGTGTTAACTTCTAGGGAAACAACAGGAATGAGTTAAGAAAAGATTAGGCAGTTTGGTATCATTAGAGAAGTGTACAAGTCTGTCAAAAGTATGTCCGTTTTATATGTGTTTATTATAGAAATACGTCTAAGTTACAGATACACTTTTGAAGGTATTACACTGTGTTTCTAACTAGCTTTATTAGATAACTCCAGCCATTGGATTGTCCTGTGTGTTAGCAGCAGAAGCAGCAAATTAATTAAATCAGAATTCCTTTGGCAGACCAGGTTTCAGTTAAAATTAATCTAAAAGCACATTAAATGCATATTTCTTTTTGGGATGCTTCCATATTCTGTAGCCCGACAATATAAGCTGCTTCAGTTCAAACAATACTATGGATATGTCAAGAGGTTTTGTTTGTTTTCTGTAGGATAATGTAATCAGATACCTTACACAAGGCTGAAACCTGTACACCGTTGTGTGTTTACCCAGTTGGTTGATGCTGTGGTGTAGCATTGTGGAGAATCTGTCATGCGTTTATACCTTTGGATGGTCACACGCATTTTGTATATATGTGCTTAACTTGCAGTAACAGGGAAAATTGGTACTTGCTTCCAAGTTTACTGTTTTGTGCCAAAACCTAGAAGATAAACTTTTTTGAACAACGTACGTGTTTTGGAGAACGTACTTTTAAGTTGCCATTAATCTAGGAACTGATGTGACTTCTGTTGGCTCCAGTAAGAGAGGAGACAAACTTACATGACTAAGATAGCTGAGATCCTGCACAAGATCTTTTGATCCTGCATGGTGTGATTTGGTTGAGCAGGAGGTGGAACCAGAAGGAATGGAGAATTGCATTTTGGAATTGCAGGTTTTATCTTGCAGGTTTGAGACAAACACAGGTGCTAGAAAGAAAGGACTTATCCATGCTTGTGAAAGTTTCAAGAGACAGAAGGAAATTCTTCAGTGTTTGCTTTTATTCAGATTGGCTTAAACCAAGTACAAATTTATAGCTTTCTAGTTTCACTGGTTCTGATAAACTCGGTGATGCCTGCATGCTCAAAATACCTGTGGTCAAAGTTAAAAGTCTACTGGAGTTAAACAGCAGCAGAGAAGGAAGGAGAATATTGGTTTTGGGCCTCATTTGGCTGTTAGATGAGGGGATTACACACAGTGTTTCAGCACTCTGGGAACTTCATGGTATTTTTTTCATCTGCTTTTTGCACTTTTATTTCATAGTGGAATGTAAATTTGATAATAAACATGTATAACATGCCATTTTTCAGTATATTGGTGTATCTTGTGTGGTTTGTTCCAGATGTTATCTTCTGTTATAAATGATCGCATCCAAATTTAGTCATAAATAAAATTTCCAATTTATTAAATAAATAAATAAATAAATAAAGATAAGCAAAACCAGCACTGGACGGACTGGGAGCCCCTGCTCTACCTGGCCCGCACCAACCGGTTTCCCTCCTCAGTATTTATTCTCTCTCTTCTCAAACATAGTTGTAACCTTTCATACATATTCATAGGATTGCCGGGAAAAGGGTGGGTTTATGGAGATCTTTCTCTCGCATGCTCTCTTTGTCTGTTGGGGTCTTTTTTGCCCCTCTGTGGTCGTGGGATGAAGTAAATACTCTTCCTCGGCCTGCCCTTTTGGTGACCCTGAACTTTGCGCATGCGTCTTACAAACAACGTCTTTTTGGGCCCGGATAACTGTATACAACACTGAACAGAACCAGTTGGACTGGCCCATTAGAACACTGAGTCGGGATGGCTTTGCAAAAAACAGAGCTATTTACACATTACGTCACCCTGCCCCCTCAAACCTGCAGTTGTATTTTTGACTGAAGTGTTTTTATAGATCTAAAAAGAGCAATATTTTAAACTTATTTTACACTGTGCAAAACTATATGCTGAGGTAGGTGAAAATGGACTAAAAAGTCCTAACATTATTTCATAATAACACGAATCCTGTAAACTTATTTCACACTTCTGTACCACAGTGTTCTATAATAAATCTAAAATAGGCCTTTTTTGGCTAAAATTTACCCGTTATACTGTAGACAAGCTTGTTGAGTTTGTATCTGCACAAGTGGTGCCTGTAAAAGCTGAGAAACTGATTTAAAGACTTAATCAGGCTGAGCTGGTCTGTTTGCTGTACTATGCAGTTAGAGGTGGGAGATGTGCAGTACAAGCTGTGATCTGACCACACAGTAAATGTGGGATGCTTAAATCTAGAACCCAACGCTTACAGAGGACCTTCTTCAAAAGTCTTTTACTTGAGAATAAAAAACTTCACAAATGAAGAATAACTCATCAACCTCTAAACAGAGTATTTGAATGTGAGCCTCACTTTAAATGAATGTGTTGATGTTTTCTGGTACTTTGGCCTTGTTTTGGGTTGTATTTGTGGTTAAAATGAGAGTAGAGATTGAAACCAAGCTACTTACTCTTGAAGACAGCTCCCTTTGTGTCGGTCTCACTGAAGTTCTCTTGGCCCAGAGGTGCCAAATTCTTGCCAGTCATGTCAGCCTGGGGCTGGGTATACCACTTTCAGCCCAAGCCCCTGCACTTAACATTGCAGGCTGAAGGTTCTGATCATTTTCCCCCAAACACTCACTTTCTTCAGAATGGGAACAATATTGATTTGCAGTTAACAATTTCTTACTTGAATTAGTCAAACAGTTACTGGCAGTGGTTTCTCTAGTTGTCTGCACATCTCAAAGAACCAGGAACCACCGTTATCCTACTAAGTATTCTGTATTTATTTAGTTTTCTTATTTTTTCTGCCATGAGAAGGGGTTGCACTCTTATCAGACTGAAGTTGACTTGTCAGACTAAGTTGATTTTTCAGCGCAACTTTTCATATGGTGAAGTCTGAGTTGCATGTTTTGAGGAGACATTTTCTTCCTGCCGTTATCTGTGACTGTCACACCTATAAATGCTTAGGCAGGATGGAGCCATAAAGCTGGAATACCAGTATCTGGGTTTCAAGAGACACTGACCAAGTTCCCTTCACTAGCAAATAGGTAACTCACACTGTTCCCTAATATTGATTGTATTTATGTGCACAAGTACTTAACATGTTTGTATGTCCTCAGAACAAAGGCCTGTGTTACCGACTTAATTAACTAATGACATTAGATAATGTGTCCCACAGTGGAGAAGCATTACAGCCACAGGCAACTAAACAGAACCAGAGGAATGTTGGCTACTGGTAGAGCTGGGATTTCCAGCTATGTGCTCTCTCTGCATCAAAGCTGTTCATGATGCATATGAAAAGAAAATTAATGCAGTATACAAGTTCCTGTTGAACTGAAGAGATTTCAGCTTTCCTGAAATGCCAGAGCTGGAGGAGTACAGCTGGCTGCTGCTTTCTAAGGATGTACATGCTATGTAAAAGTGTAAGAGTTTGGGGAGGTGGGGGTTTTTTTTCCACTTGTTCTTTAGCGCTTTGGACGTAATATGGGAAGAGAGTTGTAATGCCTTTAAAGCTGCAGAAAAAGAGATAGAATTAAGCACAGAAGCTCAGGCATGCCTGAGTAAGGTGAAAGGAAGAACTTCCTGGAGAAAATAGGGTTTTAAATCAATGGGACTTGGGCAATTCTGAGAATAAATTATGGAGTGGTTCTGCATAGATGAGACTTGGAAGTGCCTTGAGCTCATTTTCCTTTTTGTTAGTCACACTGCTAAAAGAAAGACTTTTGATGCTCTCCCAAGAGCAAGAGCCTTTAAATAGCATTTTATACAATGGAGAAGTGAATACAAATAAAGCCTTTTTTTTGTGGGTTGGAGTTTCCACTTTAAAGTATCTTTAATTCGGGCAGTTGAGTTCTTGGTGTGTAGGTTTGGATAACCCAAGAGAAGCTTTTAGGAGAAATTTTCAAATAAATGGGAAAGGTGGAAAACGTGTGAACTGGTTTTGGCTGGGGTACAGTTAACTTCATAGCACCGTATCAGCTACTGTGTTTTGGGTTTGTGCTGAAAACAGTAACACAGGGTTTTATTGCTGAGCAGTGCTTACACTGTCAAGGCCTTTTCTGCCTCACCCAACCTCACCAGCAAGCAGGCTGGGGGCGGACATTTTGAGGGGACAGCCAAGCCCAACTGACCAAAGAGATATCCCAGCCCGTGTGACATCATGCTCAGCAATAAAACTGGGGGAGAAAGAGGGAAGAAGATAGGGGGATATTTGGTGTGATGGTGTTCGTCTTCCTAAGCAACCGTTATGTGATGGAGCCCTGCTTTTCTGGAGATGACTGAACACCTGCCTACCGATGGGAAGTGGTGAGTGAATTCCTTGTTTGGTTTTGCTTGTGCATGTGGCTTTTGTTTTACCTATTACACTATCTCAACCCATGCATTTTCTCATTTACCCTTCCAACTGGTGGGGAGTGTGGGGCTGAGCTGTCTATCAGGGTTAAACCACAACCTGTTTCCATTTCATTTTTCTGGTGGCTCAGTTTACCCCACAAGTTCTCGTGCATTTCAAGCTAACAAAGAAAACTCCTTCCTAGTTTAAGGATGGCTAAATGCTGTTCCTCCCATCTGAGTCACGAGGAATTGACAGAAAGGGAGCACATAGCCAAACTGACGAGAATTCCCTTCATGGCACTGTGTAATCAGAGCCATTAGTAGTACAATAAGCAGATAAGAGCACTGTGCTGTGAAGTGACATATGTGCATGTGGTTTCCTTACATACTGCTTTCACAGCTTGCTTCAAGCTCACATCAGAAATCACTGGTGTGCAAGAATATTTCCAGAAATTACTGAAGAGAGCAGCTGCTGAAGAAAGCTGGATACTGGCAAAACTTTGTGTAAAATTCCACGTAATTGTGTTTATAGTTAAGATTTTAGGCTGTCAGATTACCTGAGGATCTGTCCCTACAATCTTAACTCTGAACTGAGAACAAGACAGCACCAAAGGGAGGGACACAATGATGGTGCCCCAAGTCAGTGCCTGCCTCCTTCCTATGAACAAGTGATTGTGGAGCTGCCAGATTGTGAACTGGCTAGGTGTCAGCTGCTTTGTATGAGGAGACTAAGGGTGGAGACTGATAACTGACAGATTTGATTCCTAACTGATGAATTCCTTATCAGAGTCATAACTCATTATATGAGGATATTCTTGGTAAGACCTTGTTTATGGTATGTGGTCAATCTTGCTGGAACCCCAAATTATTTTACCATGAATGCCTGAGATAACTAGTTCCTTGAACATAGCTAACTATATTTGGTGTATCTTCTTCCTTTTACTTCCTAAGGAAAAAGTCTGTGTGAGCATGCTGTCAGTCAGACATCTCTGACTTCAGAATCTCTTGGCTCACTTAGATTTTGTCAACAATGCAGACCAAAGATCCAGCTTTCCCCTCTAATGGAAAGGGAACTGTGAAAGTTCAGTACGTCTGATCTGCCTGATCCCTGGCTGGAGCCAATGTGACAGGCAGGGAGCCCACAAGGTATGCACAGAACTGGAAGTTGCTGAAGAACACAGGTGACTTGTAAGAGGTAAAGTGCTGAGCAGTAGGCATGGGGAGAGAGAGGATCTGGGTTACAAAATCCCCCATAAAACAGGTTGCAGTAATTATTTTGCCCATGAAGTAGTATGCTTGTTTGCTGCAGTTTGTATTGAATATTTGAAAAAATAAATATGGGTTTCTTTCTCTTGGCTTGCACATTTCTTGCCATGCCCAAGTAACAGACAAACTTCTGTATATAAGCTGTCCTTGCTTCAGCACAACTCTTAATGGTTTCATGATGAATCCCTAAACAAGCATCAACAACTATCTTGGAAAATTATTCCTAAAATCTGGAAGCACAGATTTGCCCATTTCTGTAACTGCTTGCTGCATGTGCCGCTTGTTAAGGTTCTAATTGTTCTCAGTCTATTAATCTCTCTGCTGTTATCTTCACAGACACAAATTGGTACCAAAGAGAGAAAAAGTATTCAGCACAGGAAGGCTTTACTCTTAAAATAACTCCAGTGAGGATCTACTGGTGTAGTTAAGTAATTGCCTGCACTGATATCATTAATGCTGAAAGCTGAAACAAGGGTGTAACAGAATGAACATTTCAAAACAAAACAGAGAGACTAACGAACCTTTAGCTTCTATTTAGAGCTTGTAAAACTCCCTGTCCTATGTGCACACTAATGACAGAAGGCAATACAAAAATGTTTCTAAGGAGCTGGGTACTTATCTAGTGATTTCTTCTTTTGCTGTGCTTAGAACTGAGACTCAAAGATCAGTAACATAAGTGAACACAGGGTAACTGGACATCTTCAAACATGAAGCTCTACGTCAGAAACTGCTATTCACTGTTAAGAGCACTCTGAAATGCAGGTCACAGCTACATCCTGCTGAGGATGCTGAAGGACAAGTGCTTGACTTTTCCTTGAGGTGTACCAAGACACTAAGAATGAGTGATTTTAAGTGGTGGGCAGAAGTGACAAACCACAGTGATGTAAGCTGATTATATCCTATAAAATTCACAGCACCCCCACCTTTATTTTGCAGAAGTTAGGCATAAAACACACAAGGCCTCGTAAGAGTTATCTTTCCAATGCAAATTTTAAAAGAAGACACCTTACTAACGCAAGAGCAATGTGGTTCAGCTGATAGAGGACACAGCATATTTTAGCTAGCAAACTACAAATTGGAGACCAGCTCAGAAATGCTCTCAAGTATGAAATGTCACACATACTAACACAAATTTCTTAAGGCATTTGCTCCCCATCTGTTTTTTCAATAAAAACATTTGCTCTTGTGGTAAGAGCAGATACTGAAAGTCTGTTATGGTTTTAGTTGATACCAGCCGATTCCAGTGTGCTGCATCTCCCTCTACCATGCAGTTCCCGCCCATTTAGTTGACAGGAAAGATAAGCTTTTTCCTCAGTGTGAAACTGGGCTGTGGCATCTGCTTCTCTGCATTCGGCTCACAACTCTTTCTGCTCACCTCTTGATTCACTGCTGTCAGGATGGTAAGAATATCTTCTCCTCTGCAAAAACACAAGTACGTTTTGTGTTAGGGAGGTAGTTAATATCAGAAAAATTATCACATTCTTATATACCTTGAGTTATACCAGTGCTAACAGGTCCTGTTTTAAACAGGTTTCAAAACAGCTTTAGCTAAACTGCTTTGAACAGTCTGCATGGTGTTGCTCTGTCCTATGTTGCTGTTTTCACTCTGAGCAAGCACTCCCATTGCATATCCTCTACCTCTGCATCCAAATGCCTGTTATTCAGAAGGAAAATATAGGTGTTGCCAAAAACAAGCTTATGGAACCATAATTACCGAGGACAGCTGTACTCCAAGTGCTGGCACAATGCCTGTATATACCAGGTCCCCTGCCGTCGGCTTCTGTAGGAAACATAATCTTGAAGTGTAGCCATGCCCAAGAGGAAGTCTGCCTCTGCAGGGATGCAGTCGAGCTGAAATCTTGCATCTGTTTCTACAGAAGAATCTTGCTCTCCAGAATCTGTTTCAATGGTCACACCTTTCTGGCAAGCATCACCTTGGCAGGCCTGAACAAAAAAGACTTTTGGTTTTCCAGCAAGTGAGTGGCAATTCTGTCCAGTGAAAGAAGTGGTCAGTTCTTGGATAGGTACTTCCTGCCCATCAACACCATATACAATGCCTTTTTTCCCATGAGACAGAACACAGCAAACAAAACAGTCTTTGTCCTTGTGGTCTTCGCACCGGTAGATGTTCACAATCTTACGGATTTCCTCTGCAGTGAGGTCTCTATATTCTGCTATTGTAAAATGAAGTTTGCCAAAAACTCTTCTCAGAGCCACTGGAAAGTAAACATGAGAATTGGAGCAGTTTCATTATATGAAGGTTGGACTCTGCGATTGCAAATTGCATTTCTAGAGATAAACAATCTTATTTTAAAAATCCTGCTACACTACCATCCTGGTAGTTACATTCCTGCTCTGAAAATAATCTAGTAGTCTAATCACTAATCACATCTCTACTGAGTTCCCTTAACTCTCATTAAAAGGCTTCCTTGAAGTCTTGCTGTTTACTATCACTCTGTCTGGAAAGTGTGCAGAACTATTAGGAAAGCTGTATCTCCTTCACCCACCCACTTTACAGCTAGTCCCTTGATCTCTCGAAAGGTGCTGAACAGTGCAGTTGCTTTATCCAAGAGGAGAGGGCACTACCCATCTGGGTAGTATCTGTGTCACAGGAGGAGAAACCTTGCACTCTGACTCATCAGTTAAATTGGAGTTCAATTCAATCTGGGAAAGCCCACTGATGGATTTTCTCTCTTGGTACAGATAGTGCAAATACAGCCGTCTCACAGACCCTAGGGCCTGTAATGAGCTATGCTGCTGCAGGACAGCCTGCTAAAATCAGGAGCCCTGAATAGCAAGGTAATCAAGTCCCTAACTCCAATATCCTCCCTATTTTTTTTTTTTAAATGTTGGATGTTAAACAACTAACACCCAGTTCTGGCTCAGCAGTTTCTGATTCTGCATATATTAGAAATAGTATGCATTAAGGCTGATACAAAGCTAGCCTAGCTTGGAAAGTCCAGGCTGAGGTTGTTGCTTAAGATTGCAGTAAACTCGGTGTAACAGCAAAATGCTAGTGAATTGCTCTGAGTCAGCCAGTAAACACTTGATGAATTGATTAGGGTTTGTCAGCATAGGAAACTGAGCTGACTCAGCCCACTTTCTCGGATAAAAAAGTATCTGAGAAAGGGAAGACTGAAATTCAGACCTTTAGTACAGAAAAAGACATGAGGTTTCTATTTTTGAAGATACGCAATCTCATCTTTAATGTTCACTGTACCTGC
Organism: Athene cunicularia; assembly: GCF_003259725.1. Taxonomy (NCBI): domain Eukaryota; kingdom Metazoa; phylum Chordata; class Aves; order Strigiformes; family Strigidae; genus Athene; species Athene cunicularia. The sequence continues at coordinate 4,186,199 of NW_020799108.1, forward strand.
ATCCACATCTGTCCCATGCCGATCCTTCAATTTTTTTGGTTCTGGCACTGCTTCCCTGGCTTTTGCAAAATTGTGATTATTCAGGATCAGGCACACTCCACGGGGCCTGCTAGTCATTTTATAAGCTTCAAGCTGTTGAAAAGAAAGACTATTGGTGAAACTACTGTACTCTCCTCCAGGTGCTTCTCAGCCCTCACTAGTAGCACAGCAGGGTAAAGAGCCAGCCCGCTTTCTCTCCAGGCAGCTCTCCCTATACAGCTTTGCTCCCAGGGCCTGGCAATACGCTGCCCCACTGCCTCTGGGAGTCTGTGCACCACACAACAGCACCCCCCTCCCCCAGACCCACACCATCATGCTCAACCCACACAGGGTGAACCCACACAGGGTGCCGCATTCACCCACTTCTCCATGCCCAGCCATCTGTCAGCTGCGTATTTCCCAGTATAATAAACTCGGCCTAAATTCCCAACCTTGCAAATGTTTCTGAAGTTTTAACGCTGCAGCAGCTGCTGCCTGTGATTTAGCTTCAGAATAAAGGGTGCTACAGAGGGGTGCATTTTTGTTTTTCTAGACAGTGCTTTTAACAGTTCAGCATATAACAACTGTTCACTTCATGGAGGGATGATCGCTTCTAAGACAAAATTATGACATTTCTACGAAACAATCTGACTTACCTGGGAAGATTCATTCCAACTGCCAGGAGAATCAGGCGCCACAGATGACGCCAGCCATCTGGCATGACCTGAATACAATCAAAAAAGTTTAAGTACAGAACGTAGCACTAGAGAAAGAAAAGAAGCTCTGTGCCTATTCTCCATCTCCACAAGTACCTCCTGTGGTAAAACTGTTCTCTGAAAACACTGAATTGTGGTTGAATGGCTGTTCCTGTTAGCTATAAACCACCAGATAGCCAATTAAAAGGGAGTAAAAGGTATTGTGATCAGTAAGTAACTGGATACTGGATCACTTTTTCAAGTCCAAAAGCTGAAGAGTAAAAAAAATCTAAACATAATTTTTTTGAGAGTTTCAGTTACCTTCAGGGCCTTTTGTGCTGCCCCTCTGTTCCTCTGGAATGAGCATCTCTTCTTCACCTGAAAAGCATTCAGTATTAGTCCTGTATGACACCAATAAGCCACTTTAAGAATGACTATGGGAAAGAGGCCTTTTTTGGTTTGTTTTGTTTTACCAAATAGGTTTAATTCATACTCTTCAATTCTCTTCAACAGGACGATGTTAATTTCTGCACAGAGACTCTTCAGCATACTTAGGTTGTCTTCTCCCAAAATCCCCTTCTTCTCCATCTCAATGAAAACGTCGAGCATTGTCTGGGTAATCAAAAAGGCAGTCTGCTCTTAGCGCACATCCATGCTGTCACTGGAAGGGAAGCTGCAGCATATGCATGCGCACCCAAGCTTAAATGTACTGTACTGGCAACCCACAAAGTCAGTTCAGCTGACTGGTAGCTCAGTTGAGACCTCAGCTGAGCTAGTTAAACCTACTTCAACAAAACCTGTAAGTACAAACATCTTCTCAAAACATTTCCCTTCTGCAGTTCAGAGATGCTGAGATCTAACAAGATCTAATCCAGGAGATCTAATGGTGATCATGCAGGAATACATAAAGTCATTTTTAATGGCTGCTTTCATTCATTTGACTTCCCGTGGTTATCTTGTGCACTTAACTGAAACACAACAATCACTGTAGTGACCATCTTGAGCAATGGTGAAAATGGGTATAACCACAGAGTATGGTGTTGAGATTGCTCAGAAGCAAAAGGGGACCCAAACGACAGGAGCTCTTACCAAACAGTGAGTGGCAGAGCACAATGGTCACTCAAAGGATTTACTAGATGGTCTCTCCTCTAAGAAAAGAGGGAAAATGCTAAAAGTTTTCATTAGACACAACAAAGTACCCAGCAGCTGGAAGTGCAGGCTGAGATAGTGTAAAGGCAGCTGGATCTCCCACAAGGTTTTTTGTAAGTGCCTGGATCTTAGCCTTGGTAAGGATCTATTGCTTAGATCCATATTTTGAGTTTGGAAATAAAAAGAACAGAAGCATAAAGTAATAGCCACAGAGAGTGATTTTCTGTGTTTGAAAATGGCTTAGAAAGCAGCTAAAAGAAAATCGGTTGGACAAGACAAATGAATGTGCTCATCAGCCTTCCACTGATCAAAGCCACTGAGTCCCCTAAGTCCCGTATAGTGCGTGGACATGAAGGCCTCTGTGTCCAGTGCAGGGCTGGCTCATTCTCTCTGGGCTGTGATGCTGTTGTGAAAGCACTTGCACAGATAAGTCCCATGTGCACTGGAAGGCCTATAATCCCCTTCCAGGTGCACCCTTTTTCTATGGTTTTCACCATAAAAAGGGTGATGCCATCAAAAGAGTACCACCACAAAAAGAGTAACACCATAAAGAGAACGACACATATTCTCCTCATGGCAACCCAGCTGCCTCTGTAGATTATAATAAGCATTAAAAAAATATATAAAGAAATTCTTACAGTCTTAGGGTTTAGCCTGCATTTTGGTAATTCTTTCCCCAAAAGAAACTTGAAAGACTTCAGTTCATCTTCGGTGATGTCTTCTGACAGCTGAAAGAGTAGATATCTAGAAAAAGAAGTGCAGGACACCATTTCATCGTGTTGCCAAGCACATCCCTTAGCACAATTTACCACTGTACTGTTGAACTGTTCCCTTCAGCTCCACCCCCAAGCACATGCCCCCTTTTTTTCCTTTTTAAGTGGGGGGATGTCAGTCCCAGGACAGCCTGAAGTCAAACCATTTTCAGCTGCAATTAAAAAGATGTCAGCTTTTCCTAAAATCAAAACCACGCTGAAACTTTCTGGAGTTGGAAACAAAGACTTACACCCAGTCACTTATCACACCACGCAGCACACGGGCAGGGAGGCCGTGGGGGGGCTGGTAAGTATTTCAGAAAGGTGCGGCTTGAGTTTTCTCAATTCCAACTTTCCGTATGGCTTGCGCCTGCTTTCTCTTGGAAGGCGCTTGTGTGCTCCCAAACCTTAGCCTGGTGTTCAAATGCCGGTGAAAGCTTACACCGACCCCTCGAGAAGGGCAGCCGGTCCCAGAGAGCGAGCTGTGCCCGGCTGAGGCTCGGCTCGGCCGGGTCCGGCC